>NC_064816.1:157296191-157315870 GCF_023721935.1 Panthera uncia | reverse complement strand
GAGCGCCCGCCCGGGGCCCAGCGCGCCGCGGGCTGCGCGCGCGCACCGGGCGGGGGGGCCCAACCCGCCCGGAACCCCAACCCGTGGGCCGAGGGGCGCCCGCTGCGTGGGGCTTCCGTCACCTGTCAGCCCAGTGCGGGGAAATCATTTCCGGTACCACGGCTGTCACGCCCCACCGGGAATCGCGCCTCGGCGCGCTCCTGTGGCTAGGCAGCGCCTTCCCCTGCCTCTCGCTGTCCCTGGGGCGTTTGGCCGGGACATTAACTCTAGGAGCCATTGTGGTCACCACCAGGGCTTGCCAAGCCCCCCACCCCGCCGCACGGAGCACTGCGGCGTGCAGGCCTCACGCGGCTGTTATCCCCCTCGGGCAGACGGGGAAACCGAGGCATTCCGGAAATAAGTTGCCCGGGGTCGCGCAGCCTGTGGGGGAGGGAGGGGAGGGTTGAAATGTGAACCCCCCTCCCTTCCCCATCTGACCGCCCTGCCCTGCCCTCCCTGCAGCCTCGTTTCTTCTGGAGAATGAAGGGGTGTGGGAGAGGAATGGATCAAAGTTTCTCAGAAGGGGTTAGCATATTTGGAAACACGATGCGGGGGCAGGAGGCACACGTAGTAGGTGGACATGTTGTTTTATAGAAGTTTCACAAACGCACACGTGTTGGTTTGGATCTGTGTACTTCGTCACACTGGAGGCCGATGCGTTTCTTTCCGTGGGTCCCTGTGACGTGTCCGCACTGCAGGATTGTGAGGTCCCTCTCCAGCCCTGTCGCTGTTGTCCCGAGAGCAGGTAGTAGCCCCTTGAAGCACAAGGCTCTCCACGCGGCGGTTGTTTATAACCACCTGGTTTTTCCACCATAACCAGCAAGTCCCGAGTGGCCTCCCCGGGCCTTCTAAGCCATGTAGGCACAGGGAGCTTCATTAGTGGCAGATGATAACCCTGTTGGTTTTAAATAAAAGCAGTTATGGGAGATATTTCAAAGCCTGGGAGAAATGGATTTTGGATTGCCTGTTACTTGGGGGTAGGTGTGGAGACGGGAAATTCTGGTACAAACCAACACATTCCTGGCCACCCCCTGCCCCCAGCATCGCATAGATTGACAGGCACTGACCCAAATCTGGAAGAGCTAAGATCTATTCAAAATGTTTTTAAATTTTTTAATGTGTATTCATTTTTGAGAGATGGAGAGAGACAGAGCGTGAGGGGGGAAGGGGCAGAGGGAGAGGGAGACACAGGATCCGAAGCAGGCTCCAGGCTCCGAGCTGTCAGCACAGAGCCCGACGCGGGGCTCGAACCCACAAACCGCGAGATCGTGACCTGAGCTGAGGCCGGGCCGATTGAGCCACCCGGGTGCGCCAGATCTGTTCAGAATTTAAAATCTAGCTGCATTGCCCCCCAGACACGAGACTCGTCTGGAGGGCTTTCAGAAATGTACATTTCCAGGTTGCAGTTTCAGTGGGCCCATAGTGTAGGACTCTAGAATTTGCACCTCTAACAAGCTCCTGGGTGGGTCTGAGGCACACTGCCCCCGGGGAGACCTTGGGGCTGGTGCCCATGATGGGAGTCCAGTTCGTAGGTGCGTTTCCTCCCTAGTTGAGCTCCAGGCCTTTCCAGGGTGGTTCTGGCCTGGTGGGCAGTTCCAGAGACTGGGCCGAGCCTCCAGGGCCCGTCCTCCTGCCCAGCTCTGCCCTGTCCTCACCACCCAGCTCTGTGCCTGGCAACAACCGAAACACCCGCTTTGTGGCCCTCACAGTGGCTTGTCCCCAGAGGACCCCAACAGCCTCTGTGCCCTGGCCGAGAGCCATCCCCCTCAACAGGAAAACTCCATCAAACGGAGAAACTGCTGACCACTTACCCGAATTGTTTCTGCTGCTATAAAGATCGGCACTTCAAGAATTTTCATGGACAGAAGGGACAGAATAACCTTGCCTTATCACGAAGTCACACTAATAGTGACTTAGAAAAGAGTCAGTTTGGATGTGCACTAGTCCTTGCTCCTAGCTTCTGACCCGCAGCAGCTCTGCTTTTTCAGAAAATGGAACTGAGGGCGCCTGGGCGGCTCAGTGGGTTAAGGGTCTGACTTTGGCTCAGGTCGTGATCTCGCCGTTCCTGGGTTCGGGCCCCACGTCGGGCTCTGCTGACAGCTCGGAGCCTGGAGCCTGCTTTCCATTGTGTCTCCCTCTCTCTCTGCCCCTCCCCGCCCCCCCTCAAAAATAAACATTAAAAAAAAATTGTTTTTAAAGAAAATAGAACTGGCTTTCAAAGGCGGTCGGTGACCTCTAGGTGAAGAAAGGTAGGTTTAAGGGGAAAAAAAGCAGGTTTAACTGACAATTATTCTGTAAAGGGAAGAATTGTATTTAATGTAATTTTCCTTTCCCCTCTTTTTCTCTTATCCATCGGGTACCTACTCATTTGGGGCACTTCATTGGCTCAATGGGGTAGGCGACATTTCCCAAAATGGCGGACCCCGCCCTGGTCTGTTCCCGCGTGGCGAGGGACCCAGCTTGAAGGTTCCAACCCACTGTGGTTGTCCCACAGCGTCCTTGTCTCCTAACAGCATCTTCTAGCAAGATAGGGGTGCTGTTTGTTTTTAATTCCATGTGAACAAACTGCACACCCCTAATTACTGGAAGCCTTGGTGGGCGTCTGCCCATCTGGTTGACCCCTACTCACCACCAGGGAGCAGGAGGATCCATTACTAGGAGGTGGCTCTGGAGCTGGGCTGCTCCTGCTCGAATCTCATTGCTTCTCTTGCCTTCGTTTCTTTATCTGTGAATTGGGGGTGATACAATAGTCATCTAGCCTTATGAGGTTTTGTGTGTTTTTTGGGGGGGGGGGGGATTAAAACAATGAACAAATAGTTCCTGACTCGTACTAGTCGTCTTACCTTCCATGCCTACATCAACACGCCCGAACCAAATAAGAGGGTCTCGTTGGCACTGTACCTGGCCAGCTCCAAAGCTCTTCTTCGTTTGCTTCTCACAGCCTTATTATCCCCATTTGTGGATGAGGAAACTGAGGCTCCAAAGGGCTAAGCAGTGCTCCCGCATTTATGCAGTCAGGGCGGCGTTGGCCGGAGCCCGCACCCCTCCCTTGGCTCTACCGGGTGCCTGTGTGAGATTTGGAGATGGCTGCCCCAGAGAATTTGTAGGTTGGGTTGCTAAACTCGGGGGGCTTTGTGCACTTGAACTTCAGATAAAGCAGGAAGTCTAGGCGCTGGGGTAGTCAGGGCTCGCCTCTTGGCCCAGGTGGGCCTGGAAGGGAATGGGCAATCTTACTTATTTTTATTTTTTATGTTTATCTATTTTTTTGATGTTTTATTTATTTATTTTTTTTTAATTTTTTTTTTCAACGTTTTTTATTTTTGGGACAGAGAGAGACAGAGCATGAACGGGGGAGGGGCAGAGAGAGAGGGAGACACAGAATCGGAAACAGGCTCCAGGCTCCGAGCCATCAGCCCAGAGCCTGACGCGGGGCTCGAACTCACGGACCGCGAGATCGTGACCTGGCTGAAGTCGGACGCTTAACCGACTGCGCCACCCAGGCGCCCCGATGTTTTATTTATTTTTGAGAGAGAGACAGAGCACAAGTGGAGGAGGGGCAGAGAGAGAGGGAGACCCAGAATCCGAAGCAGGCTCCAGGCTCTGAGCAGTCAGCACAGAGCCCGACGCGGGGCTCAAACTCACGAACCTCTAGCTCATGACCTGAGCCGAAGTCAAACGCTTGACTGACTGAGCCACCCAGGTGCCCCTTTTTCTTAAACTTTTTAAATGTTTATTTATTTTTGAGAGAGAGAGAGAGAGAGAGAGAGAGAGAAAGCGCGCGTGAGCAGGGAAGGGACACAGAGAGAGGGAGACAGGATCTGAAGCAGGCTCTGTGCTGACATCAGAGAGCCTGTCGCGGGGCTCGAACTAAGGAACCGAGAGATCATGATCTGAGCTGAGGGTGGGTGCTTAACCGACCGAGCCACCCAGGCGCCCCAATTTTTAACTATAATAGAAAACATGTAGCATCAAATTTACCATCTCGACCATTTTTAATTGTACGGTTTGAAGATATGAATCTCTCATAATGTCCTGCCATTACCACTACCCATCTCCAGAACTTGGTCATCTTGTAAAACTGAAACTGTGTCCCTTTTTTTTTTTTTTTTTTTTAATTTTTTTTTTCAACGTTTTTTTTTTTATTTATTTTTGGGACAGAGAGAGACAGAGCATGAACGGGGGAGGGTCAGAGAGAGAGGGAGACACAGAATCGGAAACAGGCTCCAGGCTCCGAGCCATCAGCCCAGAGCCTGACGCGGGGCTCGAACTCACGGACCGCGAGATCGTGACCTGGCTGAAGTCGGACGCTTAACCGACTGCGCCACCCAGGCACCCCTAAACTGTGTCCCCTTTGAACAATAACCCCATTTCTCCCCGCCCCCCGCCCCCCCACATTCATTCTGCTCTCTGCCCCTGTGGATCTGACTGCTCTGGGGACCCCGCACAGTGCAGTCATTACAGTGTTTCTCTTTTGGTGACTGGTTCATCCCACTGAGCATGATGTTTTCGAGGTTCGTCCGTGCTGTAGCAGGTGTTGGGATTTCCTTCCTTCTGAAGGCCGCGAACTGTTTTGTTGTGTGCATTTTTTTTGCCCGTTCGCCCGTCAGTGGACACTTGGGTTCCTTTCACTTGACTATCGCGAGAGTAGCTCACTGCCGTGAACTTGGCCGTGCAAACATCTCTTCCAGGCCCTTTGTGTATATACCGAGAAGTGGGCTTTCTGAATCGTCTACGTATTTTTAAAGAAGCATGTGGGGGCACAGGGAAGGCTCTCAGACATGGATCATTAGTAACTTTGTCAAAGAAGAGTTCCATCAAAATGCGTTTTTAAGGATGGATGTGAAGGAAGCCCGGGCTGGGTGATTCATTTCTCCAGCTCTTAGGAGACCACTGTCGGGGGGTGGGGAGCTCCCTGCGGGTGTGGAGTGAGGAGGGCACAGGTCGAGGCCGCCCGGTTGAGGGCGTGGGCTGACAGAAGCCAGGCGGGACGACAGCGCCGGTGGCAGCCTCAGCGACAAGAGCACCAGCCTGTCCTGGCTGGGAGCTCGGGGCGGGTGGCCCGAAGCGGACTCTTTGCTGGTTTTGTCCGACACTGTCCGTTTCAGCCACCCCTTCCGTGCTCTGGGCTCACTGCTCTGGCCCCATCGCCAGGCGGCTCCGTGAGGCGGGTCCCGGCAGGAAACAAAATGGCACCCTCAAGATGGTGGCTCAAGGAGAGGTTAATAGAGACACTTGCCAAATGTGGGCATAGCCTAGGGGAACCGCAGGACCTGTGGTTGCACCAGCAGGGGTCAAGGGGTCATCACTCCTAGCCCCGAAGGAGCAAGGCTGGGAAGTTCACCGTAGCCCGGGAAGGCTGCTGCCGAGAGGCCTCCCTCCAGGGAGGTGTGAGCATGGCTGCAGGCCAACAGATCCTGCCCTAAAGCCTCCTGCTGGGGTTCCCAGCTGTCTGAACCCTGCGGGCAGCTGGGGGGTGGGGGAGCCACCAGGGGGTGGGGGAACCGCAGTGAGCAGCCTGGAGCACTCCCCACTCCCCCCGCCGCCCCCACCCCCCCGGGGAGACCCAAGACTTGCCAGGGACACAGAGGGGAAAGCGGATCCGCTTTTCAAGCCAAGTGAGTAGGACGCACGTTCCAGCTCCGGTGGGGCCCACGCCAGCCAGCCCACCTCTGCCACCGCGGCCCCTGGGTGGCCGGTGCCCTGAGCGGTCTCGCCAGCACGTGGAGGGGCCACTTGGAGCCTCCAGCGAGTCTGAGGGGCGCTGCCAGGGAGGCGGGGAGGGCCGGACGACATTGGCAGAAACGGAAAACCCCTGGCCTCAGCCTGTCCTTTTGAACATAATAGTTGCGTCTTATCTGCATTCTTTATCCCTTCAAAAATGTTTATTTTTAGTTTGGCTTTGTTTTGCTTATTCTACACAATTCCAACAGCTCGTGGTGGTGGTGGTGGTGGCAGCGCTGTGGACCCTGGAGATTTGATGGGCCCTCCTCCCCAGCCTCCCTCATCCCCTCCCCCCATGACCCCGTAGGCTGGGGGCGGTGGACCCTGTCACACAGCCCGTGGGTTGCAGGCAGAGACACGCTCTGCAGCGACTGCGGGCAGGGCTCCGAGCTGGGACTCATTCAGTGTGGGTTTTCAGATGTGGGGGTTCCTGGCGCGCGGGAAGGGGCTTGTCCCTGGGAGGGCCTTGACCGCCGCGGGGATCCTCAGGCAGCCCAGGGCCAGGCGCCCGAGAGGGCAGAGGGTCAGCCTGGCCCGGCTTCAGACACGAGATTTTTTTTTTTACATCGAAGAAATTCTTTTCATTATTAACTCTTTTCTTCAAGTCTTTGTTTCTAGGTGCTTATATTTTTATTGTATATATCTTTTTTTTTCTTTTCTTTTTTCTTTTGTCTTCCACGGGTCATATAATCGGTCCCACATCTCATGGCCTTCCCATGCCTGGGCTAGTGGCTATGGCTTCATTGAGTGGAGATGCCATGGTTGACTCGCCACACTGTTTTCCAGTGCTTTTCTTGGCCTCCTGTACACTTGGCACTTTGCCTTCCTGCTGTCAGATGCTGTTGAGGCAGGACGGAAGCGGCCAGAAAGGGGCCGATGCCCCTGCGGAAGCGTCTCCTGGCTTGGCTGGCGCCGGGCTACACGGGGTGGGTAGGAGACTGCGGGGTGTTCCCGCAGGGGTCGCCTGGCCCGCGCCCGCCTGCCCTGGGGACACCGGGCTGCCTTCCAGCCACGCTGAGCAAGCCAGGTGGTTCCTCAGACGGCGCTGAGCCCTCCCCACGGCAGCTCTGGTTTCAGGGAAAGTTTGTTGACAATCTTAAAATGTTTTATAAACATTTTGGGGTTGGCAAAAAAGCTGGGCTGTGTTTTGCCAAACACATTTTGCCCTCGACTTTTAAACTGACGTGTATTTTAAGGGAAACATAATCTGCGCCCTCTTCAAGTGTTTACTTAATTCACACAAACGTCGTTCTCTTAGAGGCCTGGTATATGCTATCCAAGAAGACTGAAAAACATGTCTTCCTTTCTTTTTTTTTTTAATTCTGTTTCCTAAAACCCAGGGAGTTGGGTTCTTCCAAGAGCAACTAAACTAAAACCCAGGGCCGCCCAAAAAGTGCAAATCAGCTTGAAACTGCCCAGGAGATTCTGAATCCCTATCTGATACCATTTTATTCATTTGACAGAGAGAGAGAGAGAATCTCAAGCAGGCTCTATGCTTGGCACGGAGCCTGACACAGGGCTCGGGCCCACAACCCTGAGATCATGACCTGAGCCAAAATCAAGAGTTGGACGTTCAACCGACCGAGCCACCCAGGCGCCCCTTGACCGCAATCTTCAGCGTAATTAATATAGCCCACACGTGTAGATATTTGAACTCATCAGTTTCCTTCTCTGTGACATGGATCTTAGGTCAAACATTCCTTTGATTCTATTGGTTTTCTGGTCCCTGGATTCTTCTAAAAACACACGCAGGTTCAGTTTGCCATCAGGAGTGGTTGTCCGAGGTGGAAACGTGTCGACCTGAGGGACAGGCCTCCTATGACGGGGCACCTGACAGCTTCCAGAGCTGCTCTGTGAGCCTTGATGCCACAGCCACGGTGACAGTCAAGAGACTGACAGTTGCACTGTCAGCAGTTGGACGGGCAGGTGCACTTGGCCCAGACCCCAGGCTCTGTGTGGCCCTCCCTCTGCCCTAGACCTCCACCCTCGCCGTATCCGTGCGGGATCCGCCATTTCTGCCAAGCACCTAAATTCTGGCCTCGGGGTTCCTTCTTGCGTTGGTGTGTGACATCTTCTGTCACGGGACACTCTGCTCTCTCCTCCCCACATAGGCACTGCAACACCCAGGCTTCTGCTCCGTTGACCCCGTCATGCTCTGTCCAGCGCGTGTCCCGTCGCTGTCCGTCCTTCGGGGCCAGCACTCTCTTCGAGGGCAGAGAAAATGCCTTAGTCGTTTCTGCTTCTGTATTAGTTCCCTGCGGCTGCTCTGACCACTGGTCACGCTGGGCGCCCTAAGACACAAGTTTATTCCGGTCCGGTTCTGGAGGCCAGAGATCCAAAATCGGTGTCGCTGGGCCAAAGCCGAGGTGTCGGCAGGGCCACTGTCCCTCTGAACCCTGCAGGGGAGAGCTGGTCGCCTCTGCCAGTTTCCGGCGGCCGCTGGGTGCTCCTTGGCTTGGGTGGCATCAGCCGTGTTCAGGGCACCTCCGGTCACTGCTGTTTCCACAGCGGCTTCTCTGTGGGTTCCTCACATCTCCTTCTGCCCCTTCTTACAGGGACACTTGTGGTGGTATTTCTGGCCACCCTGAGAATCTAGGATACTGTCCTCATCTCAGAATCCTTCATTACATCTGAAAATGTGTGTCCCCCCCCCCCCCCCCCCCAAGCAAGGTAACGTTTCATTTCCAAGAATCAGGGCCTGATACCTTTGGGACCAGTGTCTCTTCCCAAACATAAGAACAGCCACCATCCAGCATGCACTGCGTCTGCACAGCCGCCCCGGGAGGCGGGCACTGGTACTCTCCCCAGGGCCCATCAGGAGATGGGGGTGCAGAGAGGTGAGACCGGGCCTGCGCCAGGAGCTAAGCCAGGCATTCTGGGCCCGCAGGCCAGGTGTGCCCTGGGTCTCCTTGCCTCCTGCCTCCGGGACACCGGGTTGGTCAGTGACTAAGTGAATTCAAACACCTGCAAAGTTTGAAGACTGAAAGGAACCAGTGAGGAAGGGGGAGGGAAGAAGAGGAGGGAGGAGGAAGACAGAGAGAGAGACGAAGAGGAAGGAACAGAAGGATGGGGGTAGGGGCGCCTGGGTGGCTCAGTGGGTGGCGACTCTTGATCTCAGGTCATGATCTCACAGGTCATTGTGGGTTTTAGCCCTGCCTCAGGCTCCGTGCTGACAGGGTGAGGCCTGCTTGATACCCTCTCCTTCTCTCTCTGCCGCTTCCCTGCACTCTCTCTCTCTCAAAATAAATAAACGTTTTTTAAAAAAGATTGGGGGCAGGGAGAGTGCCCCGGAATTTCTCCTGGTGCCCCATCGCTCCCAAGACTCCCAGACTGGACTCGTCGGTCGTCCCTGCAAAGGGCCGGTCGCTCCGGACTCCCCTGAGACACTCCCTGCCCCCGCGAGAGTTGCCACGGCCTGGAACACTCACGTGTCCGCCTCGTCCGCAGGCCACGAGAGCTACGTGACCTTCTGCCACCTGGAGGACGAGGCCGCCTTCACGTGCAGCGCTGACTGTACCATCCGGAAGTGGGACGTGCGGACCGGGCAGTGCCTGCAGGTGTTCCGGGGACACACGTCCATCGTGAACAGGTCAGCGTGGCCGGGGGCCCCCTGCCCCGGAGGAACTGAGCGCCGGGGAGGCCTGCCCGTGGACGTGCGCGGAGGTCGTCGGGAGCGCGTGGCCACGGAGGCTCAGGACGGATGTCCCCCGGCTGCATGTGGGGGTCCGGGAGGAGGTCGGGGAAGGGATGCCCGACTTGGGGGCCCCACTGCTAGGCACGGGGAAAGGCGTTGGAGGCCACGGCCCCTCCTGATGCGAACAAATTCCAGACAAAGTGGCTTAACAGGTACCTGATGGTGGACCGGGGGCTTTGCTTTGGAGCAAAACGGGTTTGGTTCTGAAGATAGAGCCCAGAGTGGTTTTAAACCTCTCCTTTCCGTGTTGTGGTTGAAATATGCCACCCCCTCCTTCTCAAGGAGGTTGGAATTTTTCCTTCTTGAATTTGGGTCTGATCTGAGCCGTGGCACTCTCCCTGCCCCCAATCTTTTTTAAAGCCGTGATTCCTTTGCTGATCAGATCAATTTGACACTATTTATGCAACTTGTGGTGGCTGTCTTAAACTCCGGAGGGAGGGCCCGGTATAACCAGGGGGGACGGGCACCTGCGCGCAGGCCCTCGAGGCCTCTCTGTTGGGGGTGGGGGCTTCCTGGGGGGTGTGCTGAGTCAGTCAGGGAAAGGGGTCAGGGGCTGGGCCAGGGCAGGTGGAGAGGGAGGGCTGTTCTCAGTCACAGGGGACACTGCTTGTGTGATTCACAGGCTGGGTCAGCGTGAGAAACTGGCCCAGTGGTTTAGGGCTCGGTGGGAGGGAATGGGGGGCCAGACCGACCACTAACTGACTGGGGTACCAGCTGCCTGCGGTCAGAACCTTATTACCCGGCAGGAACCAGGTAACATCTCTCAGTAGAAAGACCGGGGGTTGTGTTGGCTCAGGATGCTTCTGAGTGGAGAAGAAGGCCTGGAGGGAGCCTTCCTGCCTTCCAGCATCTGCATTGCTTTTTAAATTTATTTTAATTTTTTTTAATGTTTATTTATTGTTGAGAGAGTGAGAGCACAAGCAGGGGAGGGGCACACACACACACACACACACACACACACACACACACACAGAATCCAAAGCAGGCTCCGAGCTGTCAGCATAAAGCCCAACGCGGGGCTCGAACCCATAAACTGGGAGATCATGACCCGAGCTGAAGTCGGACACTCAACCGACTGAGCCCCCCGGGCGCCCCCAGCATCCGGGCTTCTATTCTCCTGCCTCTTTAGCTAGAGCAAGTGAGGCCCGGACACTGAGGATCAGGGCCCAGATGACACAGGTGGCCGAGGGGGTCATACCTCCTGCTGGCCATTTCCCGAAGCTCTTCCTTGAGGAAGAAGTTAGTGACGGGGTGCCTGGGTGGCTCAGTCGGTTGAGCGTCCGACCTCAGCTCAGGTCATGATCTCACACTCGGTGAGTTCGAGCCCCGCGTCGGGCTCTGTGCTGACAGCTCAGAGCCTGGAGCCTGCTTCGGATTCTGTGTCTCCCTCTCTCTCTGCCCCTCCCCTGCTCATGCTCTGTCTCTCTCTGTCTCAAAAATAAATAAAACATTTAAAAAAAAAAGTGACTAAGGAAAAACACGGGTCTGCGGGATTCTCCCGCTGGGGCTGGGGCTGGGGCGGACAGGACAGGCCACATCTCAGGTGACCAGCTTGCTCTCAGGTTGTAGCTGGAAACTATCGGCTGCTCCTCAAAAGCAAACCCGGACAATGAAGGCTAGAAATTCTAGTCTGCCAGGCTTAGGCTGAGCACACACACACCACTTTTGAGAGGTTGCTGTTCCAAACTGATAGTTCTGGGGGCGCCTGGGTGGCTCAGGTGGTTAAGCGTCTGACTCTTGGTTTCAGCTCAGGTCACGATCTCACGGTTCGTGGGTCTGAGCCCCGAGACAAGGTCTGTGCTGACAGCACGGAGCCTGCTCGGGATTCTCCCTCTCTCTCTCTTTCTCCCTCTCCTCTGCCTCTCCCCCGATCTTTCTGTCTTTTTCTCTCTCTCAAAATAAAGAAATAGACTTAAAAAAAACAAACAAAACCTGATAGTTCTGGGTAGATACTAAGTCTTAGTGTATTGCATCACAAAGTAAGTGCTCGCGACTGTGCAGTATCCCTGGGGCCACCACGTGGAATTCACTTCTTCCCATGTTTTCAGAGCCGGGCTGGGTGTGTGCGTTTGGCGGTGGGGGGGGGGGGGGGGCGCCGGCCAGGCCTTGGGGTCCCTGCCTTCTCGTGCCGGCCCGACGGGGCAGGACTCAGGCCCCCAGGGCATCACCTATGATGCCACGTGGTGTCAACTCATCACTTTCTGTTAGAGATACGCGTGTCATGAAAACCATACCTACTGGGTGTCAGGGAAGAAGGGAGTCGGACACAGAGCGCGTGTCACGGTGCGCTCGGCCTCCCTAATGACCCGTGGGCCGTGAGGACCGCCCAGCAGAGAGCGGCGTGGGCCGCGTGCAGGCGGGACGTCTGCTCTCCTCGAGGTCCGGCCCTCCCCCTACCTGCGCCAGGCTCCCCGGCAGAGGGAGCACCGGGCGCCTCTGAGGGTGAGGCGCGGGGTCCTGACCGCTCTGCCCCCACACTGGCCACACACGCCGGTTCCAGGTGCTCCCTCAGCCGCTCCCCTGGGGGGGTGTGTGGACAGAGCCCGGGACGTTATGCGGAGCGCCGCGTGAAGACAGACATGTATGTTCCGAGGGCTTCTTAGCATTCACCAAAATGAGACGGCGCGTCGTGGCCACGTCCCGCTCGGGGGGCCCCTCTGCTCCTCCCACACGAAGTTCCCTGGGCTCCCCGGACACGCGGGACGGCAGACAAAGGGCCCCTGGGACGGGCCGTGGGGCCGCCCTGCACGGTGTGACCCCTGCCCTTCCCTCTTCCTTCCAGGATCCTGGTGGCCGACAACCAGCTGTTCAGTGGCTCCTACGACCGGACAGCTCGAGCCTGGAGCGTGGACAAGGGGCAGGTGTCCCAGGAGTTCCGGGGCCACCGCAACTGCGTGCTGACCCTTGCCTACTCCGCCCCCTGGGACCTGCCCGGGGCCCCCTGCACCGAGGAGGCCGGGGGGCTGCTGGTGACGGGCAGCACGGACGGCACGGCCAGGGTGTGGCAGGTGGCCGGTGGCGGCTGCTGGCAGACGCTGCGGGGCCACACGGGCGCCGTGCTCTGCCTTGTGCTGGACACGCCCAGTCACACGGCCTTCACCGGCAGCACCGATGCCACCATCCGCGCCTGGGACATCCTGAGCGGGGAACAGCTGCGGGTGTTCAGGGAGCACCAGGGCCCTGTCATCTGTCTGGAGGTGAGATCCGCCCGGCCCTTGCCTGTCCGCCAGGGAGGCATCCTCCCAGCTGCCACGGACCGGGGGAGGGGGGTGGGGCTTAGACAACGGAGATGGAGGGTCTCACGGTTCTGGAGGCTGGAAGGCCAAGGCCAAGGTGCCAGCTTGTAGCCAGACATCTTCTCCCTGCGTCCTCACTCGGTCTCCCCTCCGCATCCAGAATTCCTCTGCTGACAAGGACGCCGGTCCGACCGGATGAGACGCCCACCCTAGTGAATTCAAGTTCACTTAGCCACCTCCTTCGAGACCCTGTCTCCAAATACAGTCACGTTCACAGACCCGGGGGTTAAGGCTGTGCTCCACACGCGAATTCTGGTCTCCTCACACGTTAGGTGAGGACTAGGTCTACCAACCCACGAGCCCCCGGTCCACAATTCCTAAATGCAAACGTTCCAAAACCTGAAGCCTTCTTAAAGATTTAGGCTCGGCAGCAAAACTTAGTTGGTGGCAAAGCCTGGACAGAGAGGAGGCTCGTCGCAATTCGTTTTTGCCCGCTTCCTGGGAATATGCACCCTGTTGCTGTAGAGACAGGAGCGTGCTGCTAAAATCCAAAAGCTCCTGAAACACGGCCGGCCCCAAGATTTTGGCTCGGGGCTTCTGAGCGTGAAGTGGCGCCCACCCCCGGGGGGTTGAGAGGATCCGGATGGATTCGCTGTAGGCACAGCACGGTGGCCGTGCACGGCTTGTTCTGCTTGTTTCTGCTGCTGTTAAGCATCTAACAGACGTGCTTACGTTTTCTCATGGGGCACGTGCGAGGACAGAGGCTCAGAGAGGGTCAGCAGCTTGCCGCACGCCTCACAGCTGGTAAGGGGCAGAGGAAGATTGGGACCCGGGGCTGAACACGTCACTTGTCCTCGTGACCAGCAGCTTAGAAAGGTGCGACGGGGCCTGAACCGTGGGGGAGTCAGGGGGCCTCTTCTGGCAGTTCCGCCCAGGAGGCGGACTGTCCAGAGCCCCGCTGTGCCCCGCAGCCTGGCCCGGTGGCTCCTCTAACCCCCGTGCTGGTGCACCTGCTGCTGTGAGCTGAGGGGGGAGAGGCGGGCACCCCAGGGCCTCCACGGCAGAGTCCCAGGCTCACAAGCCTCATCCTGCCGCCTGTTTGGGTGGATCCCGTGGCAGGGGCGTGGCCCGTGAGCCCCACCCCCTCGGAGCCGTCTTGGCTGAGGGAGGTCTTGCAGGACCTGCGTCCTTTGTGATAGGCCCCCGTCAGGGTCTGTCTGCTTCCCCATCTGCGTCGGGCCTCCTCTGGCCTCCCCAAACTGCCCCGCTGTTCCCTGTGGGCGTCCCCCCGGGAAAGCAGCCCAAGGGAACGGCGAGGCCCCAGGCCGCCAAGGGCGACACGCTTGGAGCGTTTCCTTGGCCTCGGATTTGTGCTCTGAAATTGTGCCGCTTGGTCACTTTTAAACACAGCGTGGCAGGCCCCACGTTGTTGGGACACGCTACGTGGGGAGCAGGAGATAGCTCCCCTCCGCCCCGGCAGCCGCGGGGTCTCAGCGCCTCCTCTGCGTGGGCTGAGCGGCACGCAGCCGTGGATGCTGGGGACAGCAACAGATGCCGGGGAACGGTCAGGAAATACGGGGCAGGGGGCAGGCACAGTGCGGGGGGCGGCTTGCCCACAAAGAAAGAGGACAGCACAGGGGCGCTGGAACATGGGCAGGAGCTGAGCCCCTGCAGGGTGCTGCAGGTAGCCAGAAGACTGAGTGACGTCCTGAGCCCTGCTGGAGCCCCTTGGGCATGTGGGTGTCACACGTGTCCCTGTTCTTGGGGAGGGGACAATAAGAGAGGCCAGAAGTCAGGCTCTGTTGGCCGGGGCGAGTCGTACACTATCAGGACTGTAGGGCAGGGCCGGGGAGAGGGGCTGTGTCTGTGTCCCCCTTGTGTCCTCCGGAAACCAGCGGCAGCCTCCGCCTCCAGGAGGCCGAGTGTATTCCTCGAGGTCCTGTGAGTGGCCCAGAGCCAGGTCTGACCTGTGCCGTGGCTGCGGGTGGAACTAGAACCTGGGCTAGCGAAAGTCCTGTCTTCTGGGATTTAAACTAGGAGATGACGTGGGGAAACCGGGTCAGCCGTGGGGACCGGAGTGGAAAGCGGCCCAGAGCGTGGCCGGGATCGGGCTCTCAAGCTAGGAGGGCCTGGGGCAGGTGGAGGAGGCCAGTGGCCAGCCTGTACGTGCTCCAGGCCACCTGCCTGCTGCCCCCCCCCCCCAGGGCCTCATCTTTCCTACGCCCCCAGGGGTCTCTGGGCCCCGGGAAGGGCCTCATCTTTCCTATTCCCCCAGGGGTCTCTGGGCCCCGGCACCATCAGGAAGAGCTCTCTCCAGGGCTTCTCGCCTGCCCTCCTCGCCCAACTTTCGCTTCTCTGCATCACTGCTACCCAGAGGTGTTGCGTGGGGTTTTGTCTAGAGGAATCTGCAGGGTTCTTTTAATAGTCTTTCTTTGCAGTTCCTTGGGCCAGTACACTACCTTGGCAGGGGGTGCTCCTGGGAGGGGGCCTCCCCAAGCCCCTTCCCTTCTCTCCCAGGCCCTTTCCTTACCTCCCACCACACCAAGCAGGGCTGGGAATGCCACTCTAGTGAGCCGGGGCAGGCAGGAAGTGGGGGAGCCTGTCTCCAGGGCCTCCTCCCTCCCCACCAGGGCAGCCTCAGGCGCAGGAGGTCAGGACCCAGGGACGGCCCCCGGGTGGCAAAGATCTACCTTGGACATAACTGCGGCCAGTCAGGGTACCTCTAGACCTTTCTCTTTCCTGTATGCACCTCTGCGTGCAAAGGTGCAGAGTGAGAGCCCCGCCCCGGGAGCCCTTTCCTCAGCCAGAAACCCCTGGGGCCGGTGGATTCGCGTTAACCTTCCCAGGCACTGCCTCTTCTTCAGTAGGGAGCTGCTGAAGCCGTAATGACAGCACCGCGAACCTTTCGTGGTCCTTGCTCTTAGGGTGCCGAGGGAGGCGCGGGCAGAGTCAGTGACTTGGCCCAGGGCAAAGCGACAGGATTCTTGGGCGCCGGAGTGGGCCGCTGGGTGGGTCCCGCAGGCCGGGCCATTTCCTGCCCATCCGGTTTCCAGGGAGACCCGGACACGCCCCTCCCCTGTTAGCCAGAGAGATTTGGAGGGGGCCTCCGAGTCGCCTGCTGCCGCCAGCAGGACCGGAAGTCTGGTGCTGACCCGCCCTTCTCCCCCCTCCCCCCAGCTCGTGAACCGGCACGTGTACTCGGGCAGCGCGGACAGGACGGTCAAGTGCTGGCTGGCAGACACGGGGGAGCGCGTGCGCACGTTTGCAGCCCACGGACACAGCGTGAGCGCCCTCAAATACCACGCGGGCACCTGTAAGTGAGCCTTGTCCCCGGCGGTCCCCACGCCACCCCAACCTGCCTGTGCCCTCCACTTCTTACCCTACCAAGTCCTCCCTCACTCGGGGCCCCTCTGCCTCTCTACTTCTTACTCGACTGTTCCCTTCGTGAGCCTCAGCGGCCAGTCGGGAGGACCAACAGCCCACTCCCCTCCACGCACATGTGCCTGCGGCATTGTTTCCAAAGAAGGTCCAAACGAGGGTGTGGGGATTCCTCCCTGACTGCACCCCACAAGAACGTGCAGCAGCCTGAATGGTCAGAAGTCCCAGGGTTAAGAGCACTGTCTCACGGACACATTCTAATTCTCTAAGTGAGACAGAGACTACTTACTCCAGCCAGACCTGAGGGCCGCGTGCCTTTGGCTTCACCTGGCATTAGGTTTGACTACAGACAAGAGCCCAGATAACAGTGCTTTAAATGAAACCGTGGTTTATTTTTCTCAGGTAGAATTTCAGAGGCTGGCAGTCTAGACAGGAATGGATGGTTGCACCAAGTCAGTCAGGCACCCAGTCTCCTTTGATCACTTTGCACATCACCCTTAGCACATATCTTCTATCCTTTAGGGGACTTCATGGTTTAAGATAGCTGCTGGAGCTCCAGCCATCATGTCATGTTTTAGACAGGAAGAAGAGGGAAGGGCAAAAGGATGCATCTCTTAGCTGAGTAGATCCTTTTTTTTTTTTTTTTTAAAGTTTATTTATTTTGAAAGAGAGACAGAGAGAGCGCACAGGAGCAGGGGAGGGCCAGAGGAGAGAGGAAGAGAGAATCCCAAGCAGACTCCACACTGTCAGTGCGGACCCAACATGGGGCTCAAACCCACAAACCGTGATATATCATGACCTGAGCCAAGCATCAAGAGTCAGATGCTTAACCGACTGAGCCACCAGGTGCTCCAGCTGAGGAGGTCCCTTTAAAGATTTTTCTTAGGGGCACCCGGGTGGCTCAGTCGGTTAAGCAGCCGACTTTAGCTCAGGTCATGATATTGGAGTTCATGAGTTCAAGCCCCGCATCCGGCTCTGTGCTGACAGAGCCTGGAGCCTGCTTCAGATTCTGTGTCCCCCTCTCTCTCTGGCCCTCCCCTGCTCATACTCTATCACTCTCTCAAAACAAAATAAAACAAAAAAAGATCTTTCTTGGAAGCCCTGCCCAAAGGCTCTGTGCATATACCTCTTTGACCACAGCCTGCAAGGACTAAATAATAAAATCTCTTATCTGGGATATTGCTTCCAGGATGAATCAGGGCTAGTTTGGAAAGAAGGACAGACAGACTGGCTTATCGGGTAGGCAACAAGCCGTCTGGCCCACAGGTCTCAAACTGACACACCTGAGCTTTGCTGGCTCTGTCCCGCGGGCTTGGCACACGTTCACCCCCAGACATGCCCAGAAAACAGACACTGTTCGAAGAAGCAATCGCCCTCCCCCCCCAACCTCATCACATCACACCTGCATGGGAGTGGGGCTCCCAGGTTCCTGAACGTATCTGTTTCCCCAAACAATCCCCAGCGTTATGTGTTGCCATCAGCACCCCCTTCCCCCCTCTTTTTACACACACACACACACACACACACACACACACACACAGAGGGAGCAGAGGGGTGGGAAGAGACACAGCAGAAAATTCCAGTTGATTTCACAGCACAGGTGTTTGATGAAGGCAGAATGTGGATCTCTGAAAATAGAGCCTGAGATGCCCTCAGGATTTAGGTGTCTGACACGGAAAAATTATTTTTTCCTTTTTCCTGTGTCCAAGCCTGTAAGTGTGATTATGGCTCTGCTCCCAAGTCAGAACCTCTAATGTAAAAAGATGAAAGCTGTCCAGAGCGCCTCACCTTGGCAGCAGCTGGGACGGCCCCTACCTGCTGCCCGCTATTAAGGAAATTGGTCCGTGGTCTTTGCCAACAGGGTGCAGGCTGATCAGACTGAATTCCTGACCCTCTTCTCACCCACAGGGTGCCCAGCAGCCACACTGGGTTGGGGGAGGGGAAGCAGAAAGGAACAGAAGAGACCCAGGAAGGAACCCGCCCTCCCCCCAGAGCCACATTCACCAGTGGCTTTAGCAGCAAGGCTGGGAATAGGCAGGTGAAGCAGTTAGCGGGGTAAGGAATAGATCCCCGAGGCTAGGGAGGCCCCATGGCTCGCTAGGCTGCTGGGTGGGGGTAGCAGGTGCTGTGGGTAACTTCTGCTGCTGCAGCTGAGGTCCTCTGCGCTAGGGTGTTTTCCTGTGAGGAGCAGGTCGGAGGAGGGCTGGTTCCTGATACCCACAAGAGAGGCCCTCGACCAATGACTGATGGGAACTGTGGATTAGTCGTCCAGCATCCTTGTCCCCCCCCCCCCCCCCCCCCGCCGCCGGGGGACAACTCTTAGACATGCTCTGCACCCTCTCCCAAGGGCCCCAGCAGTCACCTGCTCACTAATACACCTGTATGGGCCTCCTTCCTTCTTGTTTCTCTCCCCACCTCGTGGAATGTGCTCACAAAGTGTTTGCACCCAGATCCTAGTGTCAGGGCTCACTTCTGGGAGAACCCAGGCTAAGACAATAAATAAACGAGGGAGTTCTTATGGTCAGTGTCCTCAGTGTGGTGCCTGACCAGCAGCAGCAGCACCTGGAACTGGTTAGACATGTAGGTTCCCAGACCTTTTAACACAGACACTCAGGTGGGCCCGGCAATCGGTCTTAGCCAGCCCTCCAGGTGATCACCGGAGTCTGGGAACTCTTGACCTAAGTTCTAATGTAGGAAAAGGCACAAGGAAGGCGGAATCCCGGGGCTTCCCCTGTGAGGGGTTGGGCGGGGGCACTCTAGCGAACCCCAGAGGCTCTGTTTGGAGGGCCAGGTTCATTACCGAGGAGGCGGAGGAACGAATTTCTGGTTGGTCCTTGCCCCAGTAGGCTGCTCAGATGGTGGGGGTGTATGACTGCCCCCACCCCAAGGCAGGGAGGGGCTTTGTAGCAGGGAAGCCACGCCTCACCAAAGGCTTAAAAGGCTTCCACCGAATGGTCTGAGAGGGAACGTGGGTCGAGGTGGTTGGTACTCAGGAGGAGTAGGAGCACCTGAGAGGGCAGCGCCGGCGCAGCCGCAGTCGTGCGGAGCTGGCCGCGGCGCAAGGAGGGGGTGGTCACCCTGCATTGCCAGGCACGTGGTAGGATAATGAAGGTGCCGCCTCCTTCCTTTCAAGGGGCTTCTGCTAGTTCCTATTTGGACCCTCTGGCTTCCCCGTGAGGCGGGCGGCCGGGCGTCACCGTTCCCGCCCCGCCCCTCCCTGCTCCCCGCCCCGCGGCGCCCGGAGGAGGTGGAGGCAGCGTGGCCCTGTGTTCGCAGTGTTCACGGGCAGCGGGGACGCCCGCGCGCGCGCCTTCGACGCCGAGTCTGGAGCGCTGCAGAGGGTGTTCCGCGGTCACGCCTTCGTCATCAACTGCATCCAGGTAGGCGCTCCCGCCCGGCTCCCGGGCTTGGAGCAAGGGCGAGCCCGGCGGCCTCGGCGGGGAGGGGGAGGCCGCCCCCGGCGCCCCGAGCCCCGGCTCCCCCGGCGGAGTCGGCGAGGTAGGTGGCGTTCGCGCCGGCGGCCGGGCGAGGTAGGTGGCGTTCGCGCCGGCGGCCGGCGGCCGGAGCTGCGGGCCCCGCGGCGGGAGGGCTGGCCCCGCGCCCCCGCAGCG
>NC_064816.1:157217025-157295791 GCF_023721935.1 Panthera uncia | reverse complement strand
GCTCTACACGGCCTCGCACGACGGCGCGCTGCGCCTCTGGGACGTGCGCGGCCTCCCGTGCGCGCCGCCCCCGCGCCCCGCCGCCCCCGCGCGCGGCCGCTCCCGCCTCTTCAGCAACAAGGTGGGCTGCGCCGCCGCGCCCCTGCAGCCGGCCTGAGCGCCCGAGACCCACCCGCCGGCGGACCGACGGACCCCCGCCCGCGACCTGGGCAGTGGGCTCTACCCGTCCTCCGTGTCCGTGGACTTTGGCAGCCCTGTCCCGTGGAGGGGGACCGTGCTCGCCCACGGGGACGGAGTCTCCTCCGCCCTCCCCTCCAGCCCGACCCTTCCCCCCCCCCGCTTCCCCCCCCCCCCCCCCCCCCGGCCGAGTGGCCCCCGCCCTCAGGTCTGCGCCTCTGGCCCGCGGGACCCTCCCGACCCAGGGTCTGCGGCCCCGCAGAGGTCCCAGAAGCCAAGCCTCTCCTGGGAGGAAACGGGGATTTCTTCAAAAAGCCACCGAGCCGCAATTGTCATTAGTTTGGCAAACTGGAGGACACTCGCGAAGAACCGAAATACACGCCTTTCAAAGCGCCCTGAAATATGTCTTTTGTTCCGCAAACTCTCGGCTTCCTCTCAGGAGGAGGAGGGGTTCCCGGAACCGGGGGGCTCACAAACCCGGCCTGGGCCTGCCCCTCCTCCGGGGCGACGTGAGGGGCTGAGGCCTGATGGCCCCCTACAGTGTCACTCGCGCGGGGAGGGGCCAGAGGGCGAGGACCCGGCTCTTCAGCCTGTCTAGGTGGCGACGGGGACGCGTCACCCCTGCTTCGGAGCTCCCGCTCTGCGTGAAGGGAGGAGGGTCCCTTCCCTGCGGTCTGGCGTGGGGCTCGGCGCGTTCTGCCCGCTGTGTCTGGGAGCCCTCGCTCCCTAGCCCTTCTCGGTGCCGCCGCTGCGGCTGCAAGGGCCTGCCGGCCATGGCAGCTTCCCCGGGGAGCGGAGGTGCGTTTCAGGGCGGACGGAGAGAGGGACCACCTCGAGTACCTGCGCCGGTATCACTGCGTCGCTGGCAGAGAGGCCGCTCGAGTGACCAGACGCTCCCCGGTGGCACAGCCGATGCCGTGTTCCTGCGTCTACAGCTTTGGCTCCCGCGTCATCTCAGGTGCCCCGTCCCGTCCAACCACAACAGAGACTAGAACACACAAGCTGTGATATCCCCAGAGAAACAGCCGCTGGGCGCAGATGGGAAAACAGGAGCTGCCGCATTTTTTGTTCTCCCGCCTGCCTCTCCGGGAAGAGAGCAGGAAACGGAAAACTGTCGTTTTGTATTTACGTGGCAGAATATGCTCAAGGAATTTGTTTCTACAACACACAAGCCTTTGCTAGAGACGTTGAGGATGTAAAGACCAGATAACCAGGTATCCTCTGCCTTTGATAAATAACATTGAATAGGGAAGGACAGAAGTACTTAGGGACATGGGCAGGAAATAGGGTCAGGACCCGGATCACCAAAGCCAAGAGCGGGTGGCATTTCACTGGAGAAGGATGAGCGTCGGATGTGGTGCGGGCCGCACGTCTAGCGGACACACACCTGCACCCACTGCTGCCCGGAGTTCTCGAACCCCTAACGGCCCGCGTATTGGGCCGCTCAAATCTAGACCCCCTGCCCGCCTTTCAGGGCACTCTGTGGTTGCACTCGGCAGTCCCTTCGACCTCTCTCTGCCCCCAGTCCATCCTCTGGTGGGTCTAGAACGGCTGTAACCTCACGAATGTGGCGCACTTGGCCTGTGCTGCCTCCTCATTGGCCCCAGGTCTGGAATGTTCTCCCTTCTCCTCTGACTCTCCAGGGAGAGCCTCCTCCAAGGCCTACCTCCTCTGTGACTCAGCCTCGCCATACTCCTTGAAGACTTGGGGGCAGATTTTCATCACAAGTGTCCTTTGTGGCTTCTCTTGCCCTCCAGAGCGGGGAGTGGCACTCAGTCACTTTCTGTCTAGTTTCACACCACCAGCTGGAGGCAAAGCCAGGACCGGAGCCTGTCTCCCAAGTCCGGACGGGCCGCCCTCCTTACGTGGTATGTGCCCAGGACGGTCCCTCACTCGAGAACTGGCCTCTGTGCGTCTCTTCACGAGAAAATGAAGCCGCGTCCGAGCCCTGCTCGCGTGGCTCTGCTTCCCTAGCCCGTTTATGACCGTCAAAAGAGCCCTTGGGAAGCTAGAAGCCATGCCTGGCCCAAGTCCGGGACAGGGATTGGCTAAAAGCTGCAATTCAGACCCGAAATTCGAGTGAGACGTGGTCTCAGGCGAGGCTGAGAGACCCTGACGGCCCAAACTCCCCTCCCCCCTGTGTCGTCCTCTTCCCCACCGTCAGCCTCTGCCCTGCTCTGGACGTCCCATCTTTTTAGAGGACGTCGATGGCAGCAAGCACCTGGAGTCTAAAGGAAACTCCAGACCACCCAGACATTTTCAGCACGTAGGGCAGCGTAGGGAGTTTGAGCAACTTATTGCAAAGTTAGGCTGACGATTTTTGAATACCTTTTCCACCTTTTATTTCCAACCGTATCATCCACTTGAAAAGAATGACAGAAAAGATTCCCACCCACCCAAACTGGACGGCTGTTGAAGCTCTGTGAAAATGATTAGTGAAACAGCTGAAGCATTTCCCCCAGCCCGTCGATGGCAGTGATGTGACCCATCTGCCCTCGATGGTCACAGGCGCTTCCAGAGACTTCCGGAAGGGCAGGAAGAGAAGAGGCTCAGGAACACATCTGGCACGGCTGCTGCCAGCCGTGTCCTAGTGCTGGGACGGGTTTTCATTTAACACACATCTACAGGGGAATGTGCGGTGCACCGAGAGTGGACACGTGAGCCATTAAGAGGCCAGCTACGTACCTTTGGAAGCAGTCTTCTGTAACACAGATACACCAAAGAAACCCACAAACCTGGAGAAAATATATCTTAATAATCTCTGACAGGTATCTCAGCCGGCAGGGGGAGTTTAATATGACAGCACAGCATCTGAGAGTGCTAATGAAAAATAAGGTGCTTTGGTCAGCATTTAAGGACTTTCCTGTTTAATAAAAGGATTTTATTTTTGTAAAGAAGAATTTTGCACGTCTATAAATTCTCAACTTCAACCTTGAATTACAAGTGCATACTTTACTAAACTAAGAGCACAGAACCCGAGCTTTCAGTCTGCCACAGTGCGGTATGGCTACTGGAGGGGAGGCCTCCTCCCTAGGTCCCCGGGGCACTTGGAACGGTTGAAGACTTTAAGGATGTTTTAGCGACAGGGCAGCGAGGCTGAAGCTGAAGGGCAGAGCTGCATGGTGGGAAGAAGGAAGAGAGCAGCAGTGGGCTGAGGAGGGCGGGAGAGCCGGGCAAAATGAAGAGGAAATAGATCTGGACGCTCCCCCCCCCCCCTCACCCCCACCCCCACATCTCCTCTCACCTTCACGGCTGGCCCGTTCCCTGCCCGCCCCTCCTATGCCCAAGAAGGAAGCACTCTTGGAGCAAAATCAGATAAAAAGAAGGCAAAAAAGACGAGCTGCATTGGACTTTTCATAATGACAGAATTTATAAGCAGAAACTCAGTACTGATTTCTGCCCATTATTCCGTTTTTGTTGCTGACTTTATATTTTCTACATAGGATAAGTACTCTGCGATAATAATTTCTTCATCTTCCAGCGTCGAGTCAAGATAATCTTCTTCATGTTCTGGAATATCTTCCAATATTTCATTGACAGCTTCTGTCTCCATATCTTCATCTGTTGAGGCACTAGAGGCACCTGCAACAGAGGGGTGTGGGAACAGCTGAGGTGAGGGGGAGGAGGAGAAAAAGGAGAAAATGCCGCAGAAAGTTGCAAGGGACCCCCGGCGACTTCCACGAAGCCCGGCCGCGCCCTCCGGGCAGCCCGAGCGCAGACCAGGGCCTACGCCCAGTAGGCGCGTCAGTCCCCACGACAGCTCGTCACGCCCCTCCCCCGTCAGCTTCCGGTTAGCAGGCCTCTCTCAAGTCGGCATTCGAGACCTCAGACCTACCTGCGGAGTCGGAAGGGGACGTGGATGGTGTCGACGAACAGCCTTCCAGCGAGAGATGCACGTCAGGAGGAAGGCTTCCTCCGTTGTGGGCAAGGGTCTGGGCTGCCAGCTGGACGTTCCCCCTGAACACTCTCAAGGCAGCGTCGGCTGCTGCCGCGTCAAAGCCCATGTACACCAGCTGGGGGAGGACACAGGGAGGGGGCAGCCGGCGCTGACGGGCCTCGGCTGCACACGGCCGACACCCGTCCAACACCCCTAGCCGGCCCCCGCCCCCGCCAGGACGGCCCTAGCGGGAACACGTGTTTAAACCCATGGCACGCGTACAGGCTGCCCTACTGTGCGCACCGCTCTTTAGCACCGGTGTGCACACGAGGCTGCCTGGAAGGGACCGAGGAAGACACGAGCCAAACGTGCCAGTGCCCAGCCACAGCGGGCTTGTGGGCCGGCAGGGAAGTGATAACCCTCGCCACTAGGACCGTTAGTCAAGCAGTCACAACATACTAGGTGTACTACCAGGGGAGGGAAGATGTGGGCAGAGTCGCCAGAGTGACGTCTCTTTAGGTCACAGGCGGAGAACCGGGCTGAAAGAAGCGTGCCCGGTGTGTAAAGTACTGTATGCACACACAAGGAGAAAAGCCCGAGAACTTCCAGTTGCTTCCTGACGTCCTGTTCTTGAAGGAAATGCCTTCTACTCCACTTCCACCCGCTGCAACTGCCGCGTGCTTGGCTGGCCTCCTGGGGTGGGCCCGAGTCACGCCTGGAGCCCCGTCCTGCCGCCAACCTTGTCACCCTAGGCAGTCCCGCGCAAGGCCGTGCAGGCGGAGGGACGCGGATCCATCCCGACTTACTTGGTCGATGTTTTCCTGGGAAGGACTTTCTTGATGGTTGTTGGTGTCGGGATCTGAATCGTTCAACCACCACATCTGAGGATTGCTGAGAAGAATCTACAAACACACAGGGACATGCTTTACTCATCACGAACACCTGCTCACTTAGACAAACCAAGCACCTGTTCTGTGCTAGGCAGACACGGCCAGGGGACGCACCAACACGCAAGTTCGCGGCGCCAAGGGCGCCGCGGGGGGGCCAGGCAAAGGGTGCTGAGAAAGCAGAGAAAGGGGCCCCGAACGCAGACGCGGGGCGGGGCGGGGATGCCAGTGTTCGAAAGCTTCCTGCCCCAGGTAACATCTGCAGGATGAGCAAGGTTAGCCAGACCAAAAGATCCCTTCTGAGGACCCAGGAAGGGACGAGAGCGCCCGGGTGGGAAGCTACCAAGGAAACCCCAGCTGCGTTAGGGCTCAGCCTCCGGGGCGACAGGCCACAAAAGGCTACACACGCCAGTGCTTCTCACGCAGTGCAGGGCCAACCAATGTAACTTCTCTTTGGGAAGTGTCGCGAGCTAGATCTCACATGTCGTCGAGACGAGCATAAGAGTTCTTTTGACCCCTGATTTTCGTATCACACGGTGCTTACTCAACCCTAAAAAAACCCTGTTGGGAATTTTCCCTTTAAACACTTCTGTACTGGTGGCACGCATTGATGCACGACTTGGTGCAGTTCAAACCTGCCGTGGTGCCCCACCGGTCCTGCACACGTTCAGAATTCCCCGCCTTTTATACTTCTCCAATGTGAGAAGCCAAACTAGATATTCAAATTCATTTATATATATATATATATATATATATATATATATATATATATATTTACACATATATACGTTTTTGTACATATATTTATATATATTTACATATATATTTATATATATAATATATAGGTAAACATTTACTTGTGGAAACCTCTGGGGAACGGACAGGAGGTCTTGAGAATAAAAGGCAAGGGCAGGGCAGGCTCCAGCAGGAACCCCTCGGCAGAGCGACAAGGTGACGCCCGCCCTTCCGGCCCCAGCCTCCGGCAAGCACAACCCCGGCAGCTCCCCGGGGCTCCTGCTCCCCTCAGGGTGCCCCACATCTGCTGGAGAGGCGCCCCCGGGGGCGTGATCCCCCACAACGCAGCTGCAGGCCCGCCCCCAACGTGCTGTGCTCGCACACGGCGGCCGCGCTCCGCTGTGTTCTGTCTCCCCAACACTCTGCGCTCCCTGAGGTCAGCGTGTACTGACTGCATCAAGAAACAACACGATATTCAAATAAAACGTTTTAATGAAAAGAAAACTATACTGCAACTTTCATCACCGTCCCCTTCCTGCGTCACTGCCAACCCCTGGTGCTGCAAACAGAAACCTCACGCAGAGTTCTGCCCCACGGACGCTGCCCAACAGTGGGCGGGCACCGAGGTGGGGTCTGTCCTTCTGGCCCCGTCACTGGGTCCGAGAATGAGAACGGACCCTGAGATCCATGCCAGGACTGGGGACAAAGGCCCTGGGAGGGGGGCTCCGTGTGCCGCGGGGGGACACCGGAGAGGAGGTCAGGGGAAGAAGGGGCCCCGCGGCCACACCAGGGGCACTCAGGGCAGGCCGAGAGGCCCCGGGGGATGCGCTACCTTCAGGGCTTCATCCAGGTTCCCGCTGGCCTGATGCAGGGCCTGCTTGGCCGCGTGAGTAGAGTAGCCCATTCCTTTCAAAGAGTTTATGTTCTCCAGCCGGCGTCTTTTCTTCTCTTTTTCCTCTTTCCTTATTTGGGCCAATTCCTTTAGGAAAACAGCAAAGTCACCGAGTTGGGGACTGGGATTCCGTAGGGAGACCTCTCGGTATGCTCTGTAGGATTCTTGGGGTCGACGGGCCAAGCAAGTAACAAAAGGGGAGTGAACCGCTCTCCGCATGTCTTACCCAAGCAAGAGCGTGAGGGCTGCAAGGGCAGGGGGCACGCGCTGCCCCTGGGGCAGGGCCCGTGGGGATTGGAGACCTCCCTCCAGGCCCGGAAGACAGTGCCTCTTAGTCACTGCCATCCCGACCAGAACAGGCCACTCGGAACCAGGGAGCTCATTGCCGCCAGGCCAGAGAAGCGGATGGACCCTCTCTGGGGGGCTGGTACTTCCTGGCCCCTGATTAATCCCCGGGGATCTTGTTAAAATGGTGGACTCTGAATGGGGGTTGGGGGCAGTGTCCCAGGTGACCGCAAAGCTGCAGACCCTACCCACCCCACTCCAGGCAGCAGGGACTCAGATGCCTCCTAGGGCCTATTAGCCTATTTAAAACCTCCAGAATGGTCAATGTTAGGTGACGAAGGTCATCTAGTCCCACAGTTCTTGACCCCGGGTCTCGTAAGTGCCTGCTGTTGCCGTGAGAGTCTGAGAAGGGCTGTGGAGAGTTCTAGCCTCTTCTCTCCCATCCCAGCCCCACTGAAGAGAGTTCAGAATTTTTGAAAACAAATGTAATTTTTAAAAAACGGATTTTGCTGACAGAAAACAAAACAAGCTAAAACAACTCTGAAAAGCACTAGTTTAATCCGACCTCATCATTTTGCCAATGAGAAGACAGAAAATCTCTAAAGAAAGTTAAGTGGCCTGCGGACCAAGGTCACAGTTGACCGCAGAGCTGGGATGAGGGCTTCTGCACAATTCTGGACATGGCTAGTTCTCACCCGACACAGAGAGAACAGCGGAGGAGATGGCTCTTTCTCCTCTGTTAGGTCTGTTCCTACCTCCGTGGCTCACCCCAAGCACCAAGTGCCCCCCATCTTCTTGCACACGGGGGGGCCGCGGCCTCATCTCTTAGGAAGAAAGGAGTCCTCACGGCGCAGCCAGAAATTCCCGCAGAGTCAGCAGGAGGACTCACAGAACCGAGTGACTCCCCCAAACACCCCCGGGGACGAAGGCGTCCTTAGACTAAATTCCTGTTTCAAAGCTGACAAGGTGCCGGTAAGCACCTGCATCACCAGGGGCATCGCGGCGGGCCAGCCCCCTTCACCTGTGTTCAGCTGGAGCGAGTCCCCCACCCCAGCACTGCCCGCGGCGCCCCGCGCAGGCCGAGGCCGGGCCATCTCACCCCTGCTCCGAGCCCCACCTGATCAGGTGCCGGTGCCCCTTCCTCGCCCCCCGGCCCCCACGCCCCCAAGCTGCCCCCATCCTGCCGGCGCCACAGCCACGCAGGCCAGCAGAGCGATTCCGCGGCCCTCACGTTTCCACCTTTGTTCGCGCCTCCCCGCCGCCCAAGCTGCTGCCTTCACCCTGCCCATCACCACTCCCGATTTCGGCTTCTTCCACTCGTATTTCAAAGGGCTAAAAAACGTGCATGGTGTCGAACCCAGAGCAAGACGCAGCCAGCCGGGAGACACGGGGCTCACGTCACGCAGACCTGAGACTGAGTTGGAGCCTCACGGAGTTCTGTTTAATTACGAATGTCTACACCAGCTCTTATTCGTATCGGTACACAAGAGGATACACAATCTTTTCTGACGTTTCTCTTTATACTAGAAACCGGAGACACAAAGCAGACCAACTGGAGGACAGTGGGCACTGCACTGTGTGCCGAGTACCCAGCCCAGCCTCCCATGCGGAGCGGGCTCAGGGGCGTCGGGGGAACGAGGACATCCGCCTCTCCCTGCCACCCAGCCCTTCAGCACTGCGGCCACCTCAGCGTCTGCTGCTTTGGCCCGAAGGGGAACCAGCCTATACTCAGGACAAGCCCCAGGGAGGCCCCAGGAAGGGCTGTGGGGGGGGGGGGGGTTCTAGTGTCTTCCCTCCTCCACCCCCACAGTGACTGCTTAGAAGGCAGCCAGTCAGCGAGCAGCTCAGGGTTGCTCAGATGATTCTGAAGCTCAGACCGAGCTCCTGGGGTGAGGAGAGGACCCTGACTAGACAGTGGACAGACCCGGAAGCCAAGCTCTCCGCCCCAGGGGGAAGCCACTGGCCCCAGTAACCTGAGGGAGACTCATGCTGCCTCTGAGCAGCGAAGCAGGCCAGTAATTTCCTGCCCAGAGTTTAAGCCAGCTTGGATTGGGGTTTTTATTGCTCTCAACCCAAAGCACCCTGAACACGTCCACCGGGTCCAAGAGTGAACCGGGTCAATCGCTCTGCATACACCATCTTGCCCTTGATTTTCTCCAAGGGCTTAGGACTTGGTTAAGTAAATGCACTATGGTAGGACTCCACTGTTCTTTAACATTTATTTTTGCTACTTATAAAGTCAGGAAGTGGTCATTTTTGCCCCCTCACAGTATCTCTTGGCTTTTCAGAACCTTTGGTAAAAACTCATCAGAATGCTGCTGTCAGATGGGCGTGGAAAGTGCATGAGAAAACCAGAGTCTTAGTTCAGGTTTTACCACTGATTTGACCCACAACCCCAGAAACGTCAACTGCTGAGCCCCAGTTTTCCTCATCTGTAAAACTGATAATTATCTGCCCCAGCGGCCTCAGGCGATCACAGGCAGAACTGAGTGACATCATGACCCTGAGAATGTTTTTTATAAACTCTATAAAGTATATACAAATGTAAGGAAAGATTATGAGAAATATTTTTCAGTGTCTCATTTTAAAATGCTGGCTTTCCAAATGCTAGTGAAATCTTACAATCAAAATTAACGTAACAAATGCAGTCTCAGCAATGCTTGCTTTTCTCCTAGTACTGAACTTATTTATTTATTCATCTACTTTTAAGCCTTATCCCCAATGTGGGGCTTGAACTCACGACCCTGAGATCAAGAGCTGCATACCCTACCGACTGAGCCACACAGGCGCCCTAGTACTGAATAAGACTGTGTGAAATGCAAAAACACACAAAACTTAGCTTTTCCAAGTCTCTGCCTTTATCCACTCACTGACTCCTACAGCAAGACCCAACAGACCATGATCAGGAGGGCAATCGGGCAGACTGGCAGACAGAAAGGTAGCTACCAGCTGGGGTCTTAAAAGGTGAAGCCAAAACAGCCCTTCAGACTGGCTGCTGTGTAACTGGCCCACGGATCCACTCCCGCTCCAGCACCAGGCAGGCCAGGGACCACACTGGGCTTTCCCAACCAAATACTCTTTTACTGAAAACTAGCATATTAGATATGGTAACATGCCCCCCAACTCCAAAATCTACTTAATTATTTTTGTTAATGTTCACTTTGAGAGAGAAAGACACAGAGAGAGAGAGAGGGAGAAAGTGGATGATGGGCAGACAGCGGGGGAGACAGAGAATCCCGAGCAGGCTCTGCACTGACAGATGTGGGGCTCGAACCCACAGACCGTGAGATCATGAGCTGAGCCGAAGTCAAGAGTTGGATGCTTAACCCACTGAGCCACCCAGGTGCCCCCGAAAATCTACTTATTTATAATTGTTCCAAATTATTACAGTTTTGTCCCTTCGCCTTCATAATGTTAACTGCTCCTATGACTTGACTCACGTTTCCAGCTAAGAATGCCATCCCAAACTACAGCTACGGCTCCAAGGGAAAACAAAGCCCCCCTTTAAACTGGTTTCCGGAATCTACCATGGTAAGCAAAGAGAGAGAAAGAGAGCAAAGACCCGCACAGACACGCTACCTGGACAACGCACTTATGAGCTACTGCCGCCGCAGCAGAAAATAAAACTGAGGAAACCACGCTGCCTGAAGATGAATTCAATTAAATGACACAAGTTTCTCCTGTTTCTTCCCAGTCCGAAGTATAAAGAGCTCCTTGTTGTTAATAACTACCACGGAATAATCTCTTTCTCTTCCTTCCAATCCAAGAGCTATAGCGTTTTGGAAACAGGCTTGCCATTGCCTCAAGTTTCACACCTACGCAAAGGCGGAGCCCCAGTGTCGCCGAGACCACGTTAAGGTACCTCTCTGCGGTTGGTAATGTGGGCAGCCGCGTGGTCCACGTTCCCATCACATGCCCTCAGGCCAAGCCGGGCCTCCTGGGCAGTAAATCCCAACTGCAACAAATTGTGAACTTTTGATGGATCAATATATAGCTCTTTAAAGAGTTGACGTGCCTGCAGACAAGGAAAAAATACACGAATCATTAACTATAACAACATTAAAGCTGAACACAAGGCTAAAGCCTGAAAGAAATTAGCTTGTACCCTATGTGATTGAGGGGTGTGTCAGATTTTAGATAAAAACTCTTCAACTCTACCTGTCATCAACTAGCTCGAGTAGAATACAGATCCCTACAGATCCCTACAGATCCCATGCTGTGCATGTGATGTATCATAACGTAACAGAAGGCAACAGGCCTCTGGAGTATCATGGGAGGGGCCGGTATCCACCATCTCCCCCGTTTATGTAATCAAATCCCCTGAGCTGGAGCTGTGCACACGGCATTTCTCACCCCCTCCTGCAACTGGGTGTAGCCAGGGGGTTAAGTCCCGGCCAGGGGCACGTAGCAGGAGTGACAGCCCCAACTTCCGGCCCTTCCCGAGGCCGCCCTGGACTCTCTCTTGCCCCCTCTGCTGGCTGGAAGGGGACTGACAGGAGCATCCTTGGCTGCCGCACACAGGCCGGCGGAGCTGCTCTACTGACCCCGCCTGCTCACCTCTCCACTGCCAGATGGCAGACAGGCATGGAAACTTCTAGCCAATTACAGCCACTGTCTTGTTGAGGTTTCCTTATCACAGCATCTCACCTACACCCTAACAGATACAAGTATGTTTGTGGTATGTACGAGGCAGAGAACACGGGAGATACATGCATGTCCTTTACAAGTCACAAACTGCTGAGTTTATGAAATACTTAACTTTGGGGGATGAAAAAAAAAAGGTAGGTGAAAACGGCTACCACTTCGGAGTATTCACTTTCTTACCTTGTTGAGATACTCACGAGCCTCTTCACCGTTTCCACTGTGATAATTTCGGATACCTTGAAGCAAGTAAAGTCTTAAAAACAGCACCTTCTCTTTCCCACAGTTCCCCTAAAATTATTGGGGAAGAAAAAAGGATAAAATGGTCTTGTTTCTAATTACAGAGCTGTAACGTTCACCCTTGTGATCCCTTTCATCCCCACAGGGGCAAAACAGCGTAACGAAAACGTTTATTCCTCCTGGAGGGGAAGGAAGTACACAAAAACCCAAACCAGGGAGGCTTTATGCTGCCCTGAGATTTCCAAGCAGAATTCTGCTGACCTGTGGAAATCACCTTAGAAAAATCCTATTCAAATCACAGTTCTCGAGCTGTGACTCATTCGTGGGAACTGTTACCATTCAAAATGTCTATTTTGTTCCTGCATTTAAATCTTCCACGAGACTCTACTGAACACAGTCACCAAGCTCTCTCGGTCGGGGTGACCATCAGCGGGGGTTTTGTGGCTGGAAAACTGTGTTCCTCTGGCTACACGCTGAGCAGCCCACCTTGTAGAACATTTAACCACCCCACCGAAAAAGCGCATAAAACGAGCACCATGCACGCGACCATCAAATGGCCTTTTGGTGGCCATCTCCAACAGGAATATTTATTTAACGGGAATAGAGCTCAAGTTCTAGACATGGGCTCGACGATACGTAAACAAAGTACAGTAACATACTTTTATGTGGACCAGCCTCTGATGGTTTTCTCCGTAACAATTTTTGAAGCACTTCTGAGCCAAGTTTAGTTTTTTTTCTGCGTCGTCAAGGCATTCCAGTTGTTCCAAGCGGAAGTAACACCACACTATGTCCAGCTGGAGCACCGCATAGTTATCTACCGTATCCAACAGCTCCCTGCAGCACTCACTGGGGGGGGGGGGGGGGGGGGGGGGGGGGAGCACACAAAGGGAGCATTAACAACCTTTTCTGAATTTCTGCAAGTCTTTTCCAGGTTTCGCTGTATTTCCAAAGACCGGCTGCTCTAAAGCGCAGACCCCCATGTTTGTGAAAGGAGCTGTATTTATAAGCTGAATCCTCCCAATGGGGAAAAAGCAGTTAGGGCTCAGGAATAACGGTCTAATACCATCTGCCCTGGGCATAAACACACGCACAGCCTTGCTGTGCCGGGAAAGACGTTCAGCAGAAAGTGGGAATTGGGGCCACCGTGTCAAAACCCGTCAGCAAACGTGAGGAGACCATGGTTTAAAGCAAAGGTTTCCAACCCTGACTCCAAATCAGAATCACTTGGAAGCGAGGAATTTTTTTCTTTTCTTTTTTTTTTTTTTTGTTTGGTTAATACTGATGCTGAGACCCCATCTACATCAAGTTGTGATAGAAACGTCTGGAGATAGGGCCTGGATGCTGTATGTCGAGTATCTCCCTGGGTGATTCTAACATACAGCCAAAGCTAAGAACCAATGCTTTAAAGAGACACCCCAAAAAAATCACTGCTTACTGGGAATGCCCCAACTGGTGAAAACAAGGTATTCATATGCAATCACAGGCAAGGTGGGAGGAAAAAGGATCCAGAAAATGCCAGGCTCTAAAAGCTTACGGATGTGGGGGCCCAGGTACAGGCTAAATGCTACTCTGTAGCTGTCGCAGCAGGGCTAAACCCAGGTCCAGAGAAAGGGAGAAAACAAGACAATGATATGTTGACAAAGATGGACATCAAGATTATTTATTTTAAATGTGATTTTTAGAAATTCATCATGCAAATCCAGACCTGAAATCTGAACCTCCTCGTCAACAAGGAAGGAAAATATTTGGAATCGTGTGTTACACCTAGACAAACTTGGGGGGCGCCTGGGTGGCTCAGTCGGTCAAGCATCTGACTTGGGATCTCACGGTTTGTGAGTTCAAGCCCCACATCAGAATGCTTCGGATTCTATGTCTCCCTCTCTCTTTGCCCCTCCCGCTCACACTCTGTATCTCTCTCTCAAAAATAACATTAAAAACGTTTTTTTAAAAGAGAAAGGTCTTGGCTGTTTGTTTTCACGGGTATTCTATCAAAAAAATAAGACTGCTCTTGTATCAAACTGCAAAATCCACAAGCCCTCAAGCTTCCCACCTTGCCCATCAAAATCTGCCTGAAGAAAAAAAGAAAAACCCATGAAATGCGACGGCGGCATTTTCGCTGTAAAGCAGGAGTCTCCTAAGTGGAATGTCAGGCCTCGGGGGTGCACCTGGGACAGTCTACACGCGTATGCAAGAGAAATATGCCAAAGCAGGCTTCTCTCCTCTTTGTGAAGGTTTTGTAACATACACACCGTATCTTACACACACGCACGCGCAGCTGCATGGCTGGGCATGGGCACTTTTTTTTTGTTTTTAACTTTTTTTTTTAACATTTATTATTGAGAGACAGAGAGACACAGAGCGTGAGCAGGGGAGGGGCAGAGAGAGGGGGAGACATAGAATCTGAAGCAGGCTCCACACTCTGAGCCGTCAGCACACAGCCCGACGTGGGGCTTGAACTCGCGAGCCCTGAGATCATGACCTGGGCCCAAGCTGGAGGCTCAACCAACTGAGCCACCCAGGCGCCCCCTCTGGGCGGGGGCACTTTCTCAGAATGCCTGCTCAGCCTGAGAACTTGCCTTTGAGGGAAGAGGAAGGATCTTATGTTCAAGGTGATCTTACTTTCTAGACTCCCTCTGTCTCTGTGACAGAAGATTATCCTGCCATCCCTAAGAAAGCGGGGGACATTTTGTCACAGTTTTCAATATCTTGTATGTGTGCACAGGCTCATTCGTGTTTAATAAGCATGAAGGGCAAGGGCAGGAACTGCCTCATTTCAGGTAGGCATAGAAGCCTGTGTACGAGTTCAAGCCCGAACGCAGTACTGTGCAACATGAAAACAAACACCAGTCTCACAGCTGAGAAATACATTTCATTCTTTTAGTTTTAAAAACAACACTTTCTATTCATAGAGAGGCCTATAAGAGACCACAAAATCATTGCTTATATGTAGTAATTCTGAAACTCTTAGGCCTGTCATTGAACCTGATTGGATCCCTCAGAAAAAAACAAAATTTTCAAAGCCTTGTATCAAATTGTACCATAGAATATATTTTTATTAATACCGCTTCAGCTTGTGGTTTTAGTGGCTTTCACAATCAGCAGTCAAAAAGTTCTCATGTTAAAAAACATTAATTGAAATACCTAAATGAGCAACGTTTATTTAAATAAAGCCTACTGAGCCTACCTTTAGAAAAATTAAATCCCATTTGGGCTGAAGTCAGTTACTTAACAGAAACTTATTCTATTTGCTTTATGAGTTCAAAATTTTTACGTAAAATAAAGATACTAGTTTCAAGAAACGTAAGCTAAGCCTATGTATCTCCGTTTTCTTTCAGGGAAGGTTGGCTAAGAAGTCTTTTTTATCACTGGCCTTAAGGAACCGGATTACCGTATGCCCTGGGGTAGTTTTTCCATAGTTCTTTTACTTAGGATTCATTATGGTCCTTTTATCTGGGGGTTTACGGGTTTTCATCAAACCAGGAAAATTTGGGGCCATTAGTCCCAGCTGCCTTTTTCAGGGCCTACAATTATCCACAAACAGGGTCATCTGAGGCTGCTTTATAACTTGTGGATGATGTGCCCCCCCCCCCCGCTTTTTTTCTTTTTTTAGTCCTTTCAGCTTCCTGTTGGATCATTTCTGTTGCCTCACCTTTACGTGTACCCATCTTTTCTTCTGTGGGGTCCGATGTACACTTAATCCCACCCGATGCTTTCCACCTCAGACGTGGGGTTTTTCGTCTCTGCAATTCCAACGTGGGTCTTCCAGGGGTCTATTTAACATGCTCCGTCCTTTACCTTCCTGAACATACGGAACGCAGTTCTAGTAACCGTTTCAATGTCCCCGCTTACTAATTCTGTCTTCCGAGTCTGTCTTCCAGTCCACTGACTGGCTCTTTCTCCTTAGTGTGGGGTTCTGTTTGCTTGCTTCTTTGCAGGACTGTTAGTCCTTAATTGGCAACTGGATGTTTCTGTATTGCTGGAAGTATTACTGAGCTTTGTCTGAGAGGCAGTTACTTGAAAACCACGTGATCCTTTTAAGTCTTGCTTTTAAGCTTGGTTAGGTGGGACCACAGCAGCCCTTGGAGAGAATTTTGGCCTACTGCTGAGGCAATACCCTTCTGAATTCTGTGCGACGGCCTGTGACCAAAAAGATTCCCACTGTGGCTGGCGGGAACGCAGATTATTCTCGGCCCTCCGAACTCTGAAGACTGTTCTCTGTTCCACTCGGGCAGGGTTTTCCCCTGCCTTGGGTAGTTTCCTCAAACGCGTGTGCTGATCGTTACTCAACAGAATACTCCAACGAGACCCGCTGAAGCTCTCTGACATCCTCCCTCAGGCAGAGGCAGCTCTCTCCTCTCACATCTTGGCCTCCTTGGATTCCTGGCTTCGACTCCGGTGGGACCAGGAGGCTGCATCTGGGTTTCTCCTCCCTGCACTGCAGTCTAGAGATGCTCTGGGCAGCCAGCTGAAACAATCACAGGGCTCCCCTAGTCTCTTCCTCCACCTTAGCGACCGCTGTCCTGTACTGCCCAGACACTCGAGTTTTCAGACACCTGGCCCAAATTTTCAGTTGTTTTGGGTGACAGGGTAAGTCCAGTCACTGTGACTCCATCATGGCCCAAAGCAGAACTCTCTCACTTGTAGTTTTAAACAGGGGAAGAAACTACTCGCGGTCATACTACCTACCATCCCTCCAGATGTAGAACAGAGAGCTGGGACGGGACTTTTGGCCACCGTGAAGGTGGGAAATCATCACGTGGGAAAGGAAACAACACACGCACATCCCTGACCTGTGTCAGCGCTCGTCTCCTTTACCAAGAGGAAGAACTCGCACCCAACGTATGCCAATAAGGTAGCCCGAATAAACAGAGCTTCGGGGAAAAAATGTCATTCTCTGCTGAGGCACTGACAATTATTCCTGGATTAGTATACCTACTGCTTACTGAACACGTTAACGTACTGTGAACTGGAGATACGGTTATTTTCATTCAGGGGTTCCTGGAGACCCGAAAACCATTTCAAGGATTTATATGGGATAAAAAGATGAAGAAAGGCTCATGCAGCCAAATCAAGGTCAACCACGTCTTGGTAACTGCTGAAGCTGGATTAAAAGTATATAGGAATTCACTATACTAATCTTTATGTGTACTTGAAATTTTCCTAACCAAAAGTTACAAACAATTATGGAAGGAAACGAGAAACCGTATCTGAGTTTGAGGGACCTAACTTACCGCCTGCACCGTGTCTAGTCGAAGAAAATGAAACCAGCGTAGAAGCAGAGACCAGCAGAGTAAGAAAACCCGAAAGGCACCAAGCCCTCGTTCTAGTTATTTTCAGATTCGCCTCCTTCTCCCAAATATTCGAAACAACAAATCCCCTTTCTTGCTTAAGTCAGTTTAAATTGGGATTTGTTCACTTAAAGCCCGAGGGTGCTAGTACGTTTGGCAAACCGTAAACATCTGTATTCATTTTCTTGACGTGTACGATACATCTTGGGGGAATTCGTCAAAATGGGGGGAAAATTACCCGAACGTTGTTAACTTCGGACCATTCTTAAATCTCAAGTCTAATTTTCAAATGTTTCTTCCTTCAGGATTATAGTGTCTCAGTGCCTTTTCCCATTAAGAGGAACTAGGAATCCTTGGGAAACGGCTGCTTCCTGGCCTGGGGCAGGGAATGGGCAGGAGGCGTCTGGAACACCAGAGACCAAGACCGCGGGGATCAGGTCAAAAACATGAAAGACAGCCAGGACCCACTTGCTGGCCAAAGACGGTCAATTTAAAGCACTGAGGTTTAGGGGCGCCTGGGTGGCTCAGTCGGTTGAGCATCCGACTTCGGCTCAGGTCATGATCTCGCGGTCTGCGGGTTCGAGCCCCGCGTCGGGCTCTGTGCTGACCGCTCAGAGCCTGGAGCCTGTTTCGGATTCTGTGTCTCCCTCTCTCTGCCCCTCCCCCGTTCATGCTTTGTCTCTCTCTGTCTCAAAAATAAATAAACGTTAAAAAAAATTTTTTTTAATAAAAAAAAAATAAAAAAAAATAAAGCACTGAGGTTTGAAATACATCGAATGTGCTAAAGTCCATGAGTTCACACTGATACTTTAAAAAAAAAAAAAAACAAACAACCCAGTTCACTGCTGATGTCCCCTTTGGAGAATTCTAGGGAAGCCGCTCATTTATTCTGAAAACAAGAAAACAAGAGGGAAGAACCGAGCTTTTTATTCTTTCTGTACAAACTGTACCTGACTGTAACCCAATTAGCTGATGAGGAAAAATATTTCTTCCCAGGAAAATCCCGGCAATAAATGCAGCAGGTATCACTGTTTTGCAGCCCCTGATAAAACAACAGATTTGGGGAATGATCATCAACATCCACACCAAAACCACGAGGGGAAAAGCTGATGGGGCCTGCATGACGGATGGGGCAGGCTGCCGACGCATCACAAAACCCAGACCTATGTCCCGCATGCTTGCCGTAAGGACAGTAAGTGCGTATGTCTATAAAATTCTTCACAGGGAAGGCCTTCCTTAAAACCGGAAGACCTTCCTTAACTGGGAAATCTTCCTTAAAAGTGGTATTCACCAAATACAAAAGCGCCTACCAGAAATATTTGTCAGCATCCAACAGACATGGCAAGGCTATTCCATATTCTTTTCTTTTCAGGAAAGCTCTGCCCTTCTCATGATATCCCATAGCTAACATAAGGGCCTAGAAAAAAATACGGATTTAAAAAAAACATCACTTTAAACTATAATAAAACAAATTCTATTAAAAGCACATTAAGTCTAAAGAAATCAAATAAAGATTAAAAAAAACAATGACAACAAGATCACAACTGAATCTAAAAGCCGAAATCAAGAAAAATATAATCAATGCTTTCATTTCATCAAAATGCTGAGATCAAGCACTCAATTCAATGTGACTGATACGGTCACAGCCAGCACCTGCCCCCTTTGTTTCCAGCAGTTTATTTTAGTACCTGGTGACTTAGATGGATTTCTGGTAGTCTCGAAGACTGAACACATAAAGAAGTAACCAGAGATGCTTGTTTGTATCCTTTTTAGAAAACATATTCATTTCACTTTCTAGTCTTGACGAAGCTTTTTCTGAACTGTCAACTCTAATATTTCTAAAAAAAGTTTTATTTTTTATTATTTTTTTACATATTTATTTATTTGGGGGAGAGCGCAAGCAGGGGAGGGGCGGAGAGAGGGGGATGGAGGATCTGAATGAAGTAGGTAGGCTCTGAGCTGACAGGCTGACAGCAGAGAGCCCCCATGTGGGGCTCGAACTCCCGAATCGTGAGATTGAGACCTAAACTGAAGTCAGATGCTCAGCTGACTGAGACACCCAGGTGCCCCTCTAAAACAATTTTTAAAAGGCAATCCCGGGGCGCCTGCCTGGTTTGGTCAGTAGAGCATGTGACTCTTGGTCTCGGAGTCATGAGTTCCTACCCCATGCTGGGCGTAGAGCTTACTTTAAAAAAAAAAAAAAAAAAAAAAAAAAAAGTAATGCAGAAAATGCTTTAAGTTCATTGATATTTAGATTTGAGTTTACAATTCAGTCTTGTAAATGTTTTCGGAAAAGATCTGGATATCGTCATTTAACGTAAGAGAGCTGTGGTGAATAATCACCAACATTTAAAAACAAACACCGATCAATCCACCGATGGCTACAAAGTCCTCTTCTTAAAATGTGACTTTAATCCTTCACTTTCAAGGGAGTAATTCATATCGTGAGACCTACACAAACTTGTCTTTTAAAGACGGAAAAATTAGGGGGCGCCTGGGTGGCTCAGTCGGCTAAGCTCCAGCTTGGGCCCGGGCCACGATCTCACGGTCGGTGACACCCAGCCCCGCATCGGCCTGTGAGCTGACGGATCCCGTCTCCCTCTCGGTCTTCCTCTCTCTCTCTGTCCCTCCCTTGCTTGTGCTTCCTCTCAAACGTAAATAAGCATTAAAAAAAAAATAAGGACAAAAATTAAAATGGACTTGGCCCACCGCCATTCTAGCCCTTCTTTCTAAGAAGGTCCTGGACTCTAGCTCTCTCATCTCGGGGTCGCAGCTGTAGAACGCTGCCATAAAAGACCAGCTTGGGCATGTTCCAGGGGACAACCACCTCCTGCCTATTCCAAGCTAGCGAACACGGGAAGGGGGACTGGGGGACTGGGGTGAGATGGCAGAATCGCCTGTCAGACTCTTCCCAAGTTACAGAGCCCCCACCCCAGCCCCCCACTCTGATCCGTCCCTTGGGGGACATGGCCCTCTAGTGAAAACACCACATCGAAACTACCACTGCCCCGGGAAGCCACTTATGCTGAAGGCAGTGCGTCACATTACTCGGGAATGTCCCAAGTCACCGCCGCGGGACAGTGCGATCATGCCGTCCCGTTCCACTGCACTCAAAATCACAGGGTGAGTCCGCTGTACCCAGGTGCTCACCATATGGTGACATCCCGTTTATAAGCTCAACCAGAAGGCTATTTCTAATCCTTTCTAATAGTCCAAGATAAAAGAACTAGCAAACCACTTCTGTTCTGGACAGCCAATCGAAGCGCGAGCCACAAATGTCTATAGTCCTTACTTTTCTTTCTGAAGGGGGGATTCTGATGGATCTGCCCGTCTGGTTAGCTATGTCTAAGTACGGCGTGGTTTCTGGATCCACCACCATCTCAGCTGCAACAAAGCCAAAAGGAACCCCGTTAGTTCGACGCTAAAAAGCAGTGATGGGGACACTGAACTACTAGACCGTGGGGCACAAGAGCCCATAAGAATGGTGAGCCTCCCCCCCCCAGGTCTGATCCGCCACCGCCTGTAAGACCCTGAGTGAAATAGAGCCCAGAGTGCCGTGTACCTCTCTCCGCCAAGATCTCCAGGCCTCTCTTGGTCCTCTGGATTCTTTTTTCTTTTAGTTCGGCTTCATTTTGCTCTTCTTCTTCAACCTGGAAGTTTTTCCTCACATCCTCTTCAGACTGTTTCAGTTCAAGCACCATTGCTTTCACGTTGTGCGTCACTCCTTGTTCTTCAAGAGTTTTCCCTGCACGAATCGGAAATGCTCGTTACGAAAAGAGCCGCTGGAGCTGGAAAGCGGTCCGTTCTCCGTGTCCCTGCGTGAGCTCTTAAACCTGCCGGAGTACTTGCGAGCCACTGCGCAACGGACTCGTTGACAGCACGTGTAATTCAGCTGCTGCTAGGCAGGGGGTAAAAGCAACCGGTGAAGTTTCCTCCCCTGTAGCTGGACGAACCACAAACCGGGTTCGCAGCAACGGGCGAGAAGCCCCGGTGCAGTGGGGCACCGCGGGAGATCTATGGTGGCGGTTAAAAGCAAACCTCCTGGGTTCTATCCCTTTATAGCTCTGTGACCCTGAGTAAAGTGCGTATTTCCTAGGACCCAGGTTCTGCACACATAAAATGGAAATAAAGCTACTGGCAGAGGGACGTCTGGGTGGCTCAGTCGGTTAAGCGTCCGACTCTGGGTTTCAGCTCAGGTCATGATCTCGCGAGTTCGAGCCCCACATCGGGCTCCACACTGGCAGCGCAGGGCCTGCTTGGGATTCTCGGTCTCCCTCCCCTGTTTGCGCGCTCTCTGTCTCTGTCTGTCTCTCTCAAAATAAATAAACAAACGTGGAAAAAAAAGTGGCAGAAATCAATGAACCAGAATAAAAGAGCTTATTAAACTAATCAAAACCTGGTTCCATGAAAAAGTAATCAAATACACAAACCTAACAAAAACTAAGTCAAAGATGCAAATGGACCACCATCAAAATGAAGAATAAACACACATACATACAGATTTTAAAAGAATGAAATATTATGAACTATAAACATACAAATTGGAATATTTTTCTGGAAAACTCCAGTTGGATTTTTTTCTTGAGAAACTCGGCAACCATTCTAATGTAGAAAAATAAAGATACACCAATGGCCAAGTCACCTTAATAAAAAAGAGCCAAGGGGCACCTGGGTTGGCTCAGTCCAACTTCAGCTCAGGTCATGATCTCACAGTTCACGGGTTCGAGCCCCACATCAGGCTCTCTGTCAGCACAGAGCCCGCTTTGGATCCTCTGTCCCCCCCCCTCTCTCTGCCCCTCCCTGCTGGTTCTCTTTCTCTCTCCCCCAAAAAAATTAAAAAAAAAAAAAAAAAAAAAAAAAAAAGAGCCAAGAAGGGGACTCCTTTTACCAGATTTTAAAACTACAACAAAACCACGGTAATAGAACCCTATGGGTGAAGGTGGTCAAAAGGTAGAAACTTCAGTTACAAAGTAAGTCCGTCCTGGGCTGTTTGATGTGCAGCCTGGTGACTACAATGAACAATACTGTGTTTTATATTTCAATGTGGCTAAGAGAATAAAAGTTCTTCTCACAAGAAAAAAAAAATTAATTACGTGAGACGACAGATCATCGTGCTCGTTCCACAATATATACAAACATCAAATCATTACTCTGTACCCCTGGAACTCATATAATGTTACATGTCAATTACACCCCAACAGAAAACCCTCTATGGTTCTGGCCCAGGAATAAACCTATAGGTCAAAGAAAAGAACAGGAAGTGCAGAAACAGAGCTCTGACAAAGGGGGCACCGAAGGGCAGTGTGGCAACAGCAAGGTAAGTTCGATCTTTAGCCTTTAAATATAAACGGGGCCTCCGGACAGATTACAGACCTCACGCAGATTAAACTAATACAAGAAAATGTAGAAAACTGTGTGGCCCTGGGGTGGGGGTGGGGAAGTAACTATTAAAACACAAATGATAAGGTGGAAATTGATGGATTTGATAACGACAAAATCAAGGATTTCCAACCCATGAAGAATACCACAAACAGCAGTGTCACAGAGATGACAGTGAAAAGCTGTCTATGACACCTGCAAGAGACAACGGGAAATGGCTCGCGGAGACGCTGGAAAGGAAGCCTAGGGCTGTGTGCAGGCTGTGTTCCATCAAGCGAGGATGTGAACCTGACTCTCTAAGCCAGAAGAACCTACTGGGAGCAGACTGCAGTGCCCGCCCAAACTGCTGCAACAGCGAACTGGTCGCCCAAGTCTCTTCGTGCCTCCTTCAAGTCCAACTCCCTAGGGCAGCCAAAGGGATCTTTGAAACCCAAATTCGTCGCGCCGCACTCGCCACCCCCCTCTGCCCCGCCCCAGCATCCATGGCTTCCTGCTTCTGTTAGGAAGAACATTCTAACACTGCACAAGTTCACAGGGCCCGGGGTTTCTCACAGCGGCACTACTGACATCGTGGGCCAAGTGAGTCTGTCGTGGGAGCTGTTCTGTGCCTGATCTGATGTTCAGCAGTGTCCCTGGCCTCTACTCCCTATGTGACAGGAGCACAAGCCCCCACCCGCACCGCACAACCAAGTCATGACAACCAAAATCGTCTCCAGACAGTGCCAAATGTCCTCTGGGTGGCTAAATCGCCCGGCTTGAGAACCACTGCCACCACCTTTTCGCTGTGGCCTCTGCATCTCCATTCCTTAACACTTCCTCAGACCTGTGATGAGTGTCTTTCTTCCCGCCAGGACAGAACAGATAGTAAATGCTGATTAGAAAACTTGCTTTCTGCTCTACGTGCTTATTTTAGCGAACACTACAACGATCGGTTTTAGACTATGTGTGCAAGAAAGCCGCTAGAAATTTGTGAACAGAAAAAGAGGGAGAAAAAAGATGCAGCGTCATTACATGAACCCGATTTAAAATTCTGCATTTTGCCATGACATACCTAGTTGAAGCTGTTTCTTGTTGATGACAATTTTGATGTAATTTTCTTGAAATCCGAAGGTTTCAGCTATTCTGTAAAATAAACCGGTACCCGCTGCAGGCCATCAATTTGTCATGAGCCGTTAAACAGAGTTTAATCGTGACAGCTATTTCATACATTCCACTCAGAAACTCTGGTATTTCGATTTACTGACTCACAAACACCACTTCGTGGTTCCTAGGTGGTTATTTGAGACTGTGTAAGAGGCCATGTCCTTTTTAAAACTATCTCTTTCCTCATGATGTGGAGACCACTTGGGCGGGACATCCATTTGAAGAGGAGGGCCCTGGCTGCATGTCAGGAGCAAATTCATTCTCTACACCTTCTGCGGACTCCCTGGAGGAGCCCATAATAGAGGGGTGCTCCCAGCAATCTTCTGCGCATGTGTGCTGAATGAATGATGCTTCCTGAATCCATCCCTAACGGCCCTGATGTAGACCAGAGGAAATGAGAAAAATCAGCTTCACAAACAAGGACTGGCTAGCCCTGGAGGTAGTGAAGACACTTACCATTTAAAAATCGAGAAGTGGATGACCTGACCAACCGGGCCTCAAAAGGTAAATTTCACTGGCCTGTGACGGGTATTTTTTCTTTTTACAGATGGGCCGACAGCCTGAAATCGGCTAGAACACCTTGCTGAATGTCACAGCAAGTTATCAGTGCGCGAAGAAATAAAAGTCAAAGCTAGTGATCTGGTGAACATCAGGTTATTTATATCACTCGTTCGCTGATTAGGACACGTTGGCCAGTTCCCACGGACCTCAAGTTCCACCAGGAAATGAAGGCGAGTGGTGCCAGTCTTGAGTTCTTGCTTTGCCCTTAACTGGCAGTGTGAGCCTGATCAAGTTCTGCGGCCTCGAGGCCTGTTTCCCTTCCACTAAGCGAGCGTAAATAACACCTGCCCTGTCTCTCTGACGGGACTGTCACAAAGGATCAGTCGAGCTAATGTAAAAGGGCCGAGAGCAGCCGGGGCGCTGGGCAAACAGATACTTACTTTGACCTCAGTTCTCTGCCACTGATGTGCAATCGGGTCTCCAACAGGTTTTTCCTATCCTGTTTTAAAAAAGGCAAATCAAAGAAAATGTACTTCAATGTGACACTTTTTGGTGCTATTACTCTGTCTATAAAATCAGGAAGGCTGGTATCAGACGATGTTAAGCCCTGAAATGACACGTGCCTAGCGAAGAAGCTACTGAACATGCTGACCCTGTGACCTAGATGCCCTCAAGGGGGTGGCAGTGTGCGGGAAGTTAGATGTTCAGAGGGGTTTGTGATGCGTCTTTATTCAAGGGAGCTGGCCTATGCGACACAAGGACCCAGCCCAGCACCTCCAGCACTGTAGCCACCCTCTGTGAACAAGACACGGTGCCCACTGAGCAGGGAGTGGCAAGACATGATCTCGGAACCTCTTCGTTCTCCACTGGCTGGGCTTATGAGGAAAAACTGCGATCAGCAGGAAAGCCTACAAGACCATGCACATCTGCTCAGGTTGTACACTCAGCTTTCTGACCGGTGAGCTGGTTTCCCCGGTGCTTGATTCTAGCAAAGAGGAGCCCTGTATGTGTGTGTATATATATGTGGACATAGATACAGATATACGTGAACTCACGAACGGGCATCCTGAGGTAGTTACATATGTCATTTTCTTTTTCTCATAAAGCTCTTCGTTTTTCCTAGAAATGTGTTAAAGCTTTAATGAGATAATTTACATTTCATAAAGCTCACCTGTTTAAAAGAGAAGTGAGGGGTTTCCAGTATGCTTGTGAAGTTACACAACCATTACTGTAACCAAATGTCAGAACGTTTTCATCATCCCCTCCAAAAAATACCATAATTCACACCCCCAATCCCTCCCTTTATCCCCCAAGCCCCAGGCAACCACTGATCTAGTCCCTGTCTCTATGGATTCACTCGTTCTAGACGTTTCATATGAACGGAACTGTACAATGTGTGGCCTCTGTGTCTGGCTTCTATCATGTTGCTAAGGTTCAGCCGTGTCACAGACGTGTCAGGACCTCATCGTCTTCACGGCTGAGTAACATTCCACCGTGTGGCAACCTTCCCTCGTGGATCGTTCACCCACTGACGGACATGTGGGCTGTTTCCACCCGGGAGCCAGAGAGGGCTCTTCCGTGAACACAGCTGCTACAAACATTCACGTACAAGTTTCCGCACAGACACGGTTTTCTGGAGTAAAACTGCTGGGCCCTATGGTAGATCTGACGCTTACATATTTTCAGATCTTCTGAAAATGATTAACACTGATCAGTCCTCAGAGGCCAGCAACCTTTGGGTACCCTGCCTCAAGAACCTTTCTGGACTTGCACTACTGAGGACATGGCCCTGACATGCGGTGGCCCCGCCCGCATCACTGTGGCCCTGCTGGAGCACTCAGTGCATCACACTCTAACCTCCACCAGCACAGAGAAAAGGGAGAATTCCCGACTGACGTGTCCAACTGCACACAGCTTGGCAAAAAACCTGAAGTATTCCTTTGATTCCCCATTATTTCTAAATTGTTTGTCCGAACTGCAGAAAAGGTAAGCCATGTGATGTATAGCCTTGTGACGTTTTGAAGGTCCGTGAGGGACAAACCCACCCTGTAAAAATGTTCCAGTTTGAAAAACCTACAAAATTAACTTGGAAGTTGATAAACATTCAACATGTTAAGTAACCGAAAAGAATTTTAACTGTGGATTGTAGCTTTAAAAAAAAAAAAAAAAATCACAGGGCGCTGGGTGACTCAGTCAGTTAAGCATCTGACTCTTGATTTCAGCTCAGGTCATGATCTCACGGTTCGTGAGTTCGAGCCCCTCATCGGGCTCTGTGCTGGCAGTGTGGAGCCTGCTTGGGATTCTCTCCACCCCCCCCCCCTCTGCTCCTCCCCTGCTCACTCTCTCTCAAAATAAATAAATACACTTTTTTTTTTTTAAATCACAATTTATCACTAAGTTAACAAAGCATTGGTACCTATGTACTCATTGAGGGAAATTACTCACTTTTCTTAGTCGGGGAGGTAAAAATATCTCAATTGTCGCAATTCCTGTTGTTTTATAATTTTCATTTCCCGTGCCACGCTCAATTGCTTTGCAACGTATTTCTTCTATTATCTTTTCCACTTCATTTTCACAGCAATCTAGCTTGTCAGAGTACTTCTTGGCAAGGTCCTGTGAAGCCAAATCAGAACACAGGTCAATGTAGCACCGACTGCAGAAAAGGGGCGTGATACAGGACAGCGTGTGAAGGGCTCTGATGAGTGGTGGTCAGCCCATCAGAGAGAAACCCAGACGGGCTTGACATCTTGAGAGGGAGAGAGGCTAGGAAGGATCCGGGTAAAAATAAAGCGAAATAGAAACAAAGGATGGATAGGGCGCCTGGGTGGCTCAGTCGATTAAGCTTCTGATTTCGGCTCAGGTCATGATCTCGGGTTAGTGAGTTCGAGCCCTGCATCCGCCTCTGTGCTGACAGCTCAGAGCCTGCAGTCTGCTTCGGATTCTGTATCTCCCTCTCTCTCTGCCTCTCCCCCACTCACTCTCTCTCAAAAATGAATAAACGTTAAAATAACAGTTAAGAAACAAAAACAAAAAACAAAGGATAGGAAAACGGGACCGAATAGAAGAAGTGTCAATTATAATGGGGATTATCCTGGGCTAAAGGAAAGGTGGGCCGTGACCTACGTGGACTGTGATACGTTATAAGTTACTTTAAGGAACGGTGAAGTGGTCAGCTCCACTGGAGGGGATAGAAAGAAAAAACAAAAAAATAAAGAAAACATTCCCATTTTTCCAACTTGTGAGAACAAGTCAGGTGAAACTTAAATAACTATCTTACCAGAAAATTCTGAATCACTGTACTGGTTGTAAAACCATAATTTGCTAGAATGACTCAACAGAACTCAGAAGAACGCTGTACTCCCAACGATAGTTGATTGTAAAGGATACAAACGAGTGTTTAGGTGAAGAGGTACAGAAGGCAGAGCGTTGAAGGGTCCTGAGCGCAGGCGCCTCTAACCCTGAGGCGGTGGGGCATGCCGCCCGCACAGCACTCGGATAGGTCTGCCAATCTGGAAGCTTTCAAGGGAGTTCCCTTCTGAAGGCATGACTGATTATGTCATTGGCCTTTGGTAATTAACTCAATCTCCAGCCTTCTCCCCTCTCCGAGGTTGGAAAGGGGAATGGAAGTCTAAGCTTCTAATCCAAGCTTGGTCTTTTTGGCCAGCAGCCCCATCCTGAAGGTATTACCAACAGTTGCCTCATTGGAACAAACGATGCTCCTATCACCTTTATCACTGGGGACATTCCAAGGGTTTTAGGAACTCTGCGTCACGTCCTGGGGGCAAAGACCAAATAGCTTTCTTATTCTGCCATACCTAGCTTCTGAGCCAAGAGACGGTAACAAGCAAATTCAGAAAAAAGGTCAGAAAACGGGCTGCAGAAAACACAAAGTGGGGCCTGTCAGGAACAGGAAAAATAGGAAAACTCTTCTCTCCCAAGCGCATCCTTGCGTCACCACACGGGGCAATATGATGCCCTTGTGACAGTCCTCAGTCCCTGATAAACATTCCATTATTTGTCTCAGGGTACTCAGACTAAGAAAGCAGAAAAGGACACGCTATATTCCAACATGACAGAGTTCTATCAGAAATGATTAATGAAGGCGCCTGGGTGGCTCAGTTGGATAAGTGTCCGTCTGTTGGTTTCGGCTCAGGTCACGATCTCGTGGCTTCATGGGTTCGAGCCCCGCACTGGGTTCTGCACCGGCAGTACGCAGCCTGCTTGGGATTCTCTCGCGCGCTGGCTCTCTGCCCCTCCCCTAAAACAATGCCATTTCTGACGTTGCCAAAAAAAGCTGAGACGTAATTCTTAGAAAAATGTCTTTTGAACAAACGAACAGATAGCCATAGTATAAAAATAGCTGGCGGAAGGGAGCAACTATTTTATAGTGAACCACGCTAGCAAGGAGAACTGAGAACCAACCCAGCCGCTCCCCCTGGCCACACAATAGAGGCATCAGTACTGCCTCACCAGCAGGTCAAAATTAGTTCCCCAATTACCACTGTTACATAACACTGAAGGTATTAAAAATAGTATGTGCCTCGCAAATTAGAGAACACTCTCCTATGAATAAAACCTTATTAAACAAAAAGAAGCTTGTCAACTCCTAGTGAAAAGTGGGTACCTGCTTATCCCTAATGCTTTTGGTTAGGCCAAAAGTTACATGGTTACACCCGGCAATTTCCGGTGACTCCAGAACCTTATTCACCAAGGAGACTTACAACACGGCTATTTATTTAGGTCTTAAAAGAAAATACCTTCAATGCCAAGCCAACTTCTTTATTTTCATCTGTATACGGAGGTTTCCAAAGTTGAATTCGGTCTTCCCTTAAAAACTGGGTCAGTTTTGCTTGGAGATATTTCTTTTGCGCCATTCTTGAAAGCAAAACAGTATATGAAGGATACTCCACACTGTATTTCAAGGCATTTTATAACTCACCTGTGTGGTAAGAAGAGCTCCCCTCCATTCCTTCCCCTCCTGTTTAATCTACATTACTTTTAGACTAGGTTTTAACTAGCTCCAGATTTCTCTTAGGTATTTTATACATACACTAAAATATACAGTTGCATGTTACTGTTACATAAAGTATGTATTTCCAAGTTGCTAATATGTAGCAAGGCTTATAATACTTTTCTATTTCTTAATCTCTTATTCTCTGATCTGAAAGATAAAATGAGGGGAAGGTGAATCCCTAAAGCTGTTAACTTTCATAAACAACTCAACAGAGAGTTTATACATTCTCTTGTACTTGTATTTTGCTGAGTTTAACACAAAGACCAACCACCTTGGAAGGGTAAACATAAAAGCCAGCTTGAACTGTGAACTAGCAACATTCCCGATAACTGAATTTTTTAAATACAAAAGTTTCACTAGAAAAACTGTATCTATTTCGTGATAAGCACACCACAACCCATCTATGTGCACTGTTCAAATCGAACACTGGTTGGATCATCATTTTACAGCCGAAAACACCCAGGCCCCAGGTTTGTACAATGACTTGACCAAGGTCACAAAGTTAGGTCTGCCTACGACACTGGCCTTTGCATTCTGGCACGCAATCCTTCACTGCTTATCTGTCTCGTGTATGTAACTAGTGTCCCCCAAAGAAACACCTGCCAGCGATGGAGAGGTACACTCATCTCTCATGAGCACAGCAATTTGAAGGGATGGCTAAGGCTGCTGGAAATGTCAACCGACCAAATTAGACAAGGAGTAAGAAAAGGAAAAAGATAATTAACGTCTGAATGATGAAGACAAGGTCCACAGAGTAAAAAAATACATATATAAGGGTTAATATAATCTTGATAAGTAACTTTCTTTTTTTATGAAAGGCCTGTATCCCACACCCCCCGAAACCCAATTCACCTAATTTTAAATCAAGTCTGTTCACTTAAGTGTATTCCATAAATACATATCTTAAAGTTCAAATCTATTTTATATCAGCGTGGGGGGAAGAAAGAGGTCATCAGGATACGGAGGAGGAAAGGGAGTAAGGAATAAACACATCAAGGAGGGGCTTGTGCATCCAGGTGACCCACAGGAGAAACCCAGATTTTTAAGCATTTAAGAAACCACTTCTCACACGGAAAAGCATGCGTACTTATGAGCATTAGCTTTTCAAGCATAAATAACTCACACAACCACTGTATCTAGTTCCCTACTCAAATCTTCAGGAATTCTGAATAAAATATCAACAGGTGGGGGGGGGGAGTGATCATTTCATGGGCTGCTTACTATGGGAGGCAAGCTATTTGTAAGGCCAGGTGCACAGCCCTCCGAGGCCCATCCTAGCCACTGCCTGATTAAAGGCCCAAAGGGTTTCACAAATATAGTGCGTGTCCCACAATCTGCCCACTGAGCAAATCAACAGATGGCGGTCTGTAGGCACAAGACTTAATGTTTACAAAAGAATAGTCTGCTGTTTTAAAATGTACAAAAATTTCAGTTATAGACAACAGAATCAAAGAGGATACTGTACTTCACATCAAATCGTTTAAGAAACCAGTTTTCAGTTTTAGCTGGAGAACTGAAAGTTTCACGCGTGCGGTACAGCGTTTCACATTACAGCCAAAAAAGCAGTGATGTATTTCAAGTACTTCTCAAGAAAACGGGGGAGGGAAGCCCAGAAATTCATTATCACTGCTTCAAACTGAAAGTGAAACGTTTTAAACCACGCCTTTAAAATTTTCACTTTCACTTTAGTAACGATCAATCTATGCTACCTTTCCCCAGAGCTTTTCAAATACACATATGTACACGTATATTCAAAATACACATTTGCTCTTAGATGGAATAATAAAAGATTCTTGTCTTAAAAATTAAGAGTAAGGGAAGGAGATGAGAAACGCAGAACCAGGTCGTCTGAGAAATGAAGAATCAACCATGTTTTCTCATTAAATAGCAAAGAAAACCTAGCTGTGACTGCAAACACAACCCAAACGGCTTATTTGGAGTAACAGTGTTGTCTCAAGCTTTTTGTCTGGCTAATTAGATACATTTCTTTCTCTGCCCCCCGCCCCCAACAATACTCCACCTATTTTTAAACACCCCCCCCCCCACCACCACCACCCCGGCCCAGCCCAGCGCAGACCCAGGGCCGCTCGAACCGTCGGGTCCCGAAGCCACGGCCGGCCTCCGCGCAGGGCGCCTTCCGCCCACCGCTGTGGCCGCGCCCCCGCCGGCCTGGGGATGCGTCGGGGTGGTGCCGGGAGCGGGGGCCGCCCGACAGCGCCGCTGAGACCCGGGTCGGGGACCGGACCCTCGACCGCCGCGGCCGCCTCACCTGCGCCACCACCGCGCCCGCCGCGACCCGCCGAGTGCCCGGATGCGGCGGCGGCCGCCGTTTGTTTTCATTCCGGGTGAGGCTGGCCCCGCCCCCGCCTCTGCGGCCTCCGCGCCACCCTCTCGAGGCCCGGAAGGAGGGTTGTGGGCGGGGTTAGCGGACGGGTCCGTGTGGGCGGAGCCAACAGGGGCGGGACCGGTATTGCTTGTGGGCGGGGCTAAGGCGTGGGCGGGGTGGGCGGGGTGGGTGGGGCAGGGAGAGGGCGGGGAGGGGCTGAGGGGAGGGCGTGGGCGGGGCAGGGTGGCGGGTGAGGGGGCGGGGCCTATGGGAGGACCCTAGGCCGGGGCGTTGGAGTCTCGGGGCCGTTTCCGTCCGGGTGGAAGTGGTGTCCCGGCCCGGCCGCAGGCTCGGCCCCGTTTGCTCGACTTCAGAGGAAATTGCGCCTGGCTTCATTTCACCAAAAGCCTTGAAAAAGACCAGCGGACCTGGCAGGGAGTACCCTTTCCCCCTCGGTCTAGGCCGGACTAAACAGGTTGTCCCCCTAAACGCCAGGGTTTTCTTCCCTGTCTCCGTCGGGCCTCCGCCCAGGGTGACATTTAGGTTGCTTCACCTGAAACTTATCGGCTGGTTGCCCTGGCGCTTCCCCCCCGACCCTGGCCCTGCTAACCAGGTATCCATCGCACTAGCAACCTCAATGGTCGATGGAGAGCCGCTCTCTGCCCAGCAATGTGGTAAATGCAAATAAAGTGTATGGTCTGGGTTCCGTCCTCATGTCTAGGTGAGAAAATAAGACAAGTGTGCATAAAAATTAACGGCAACTTGTGAAATGTTCTGGGAACGTGGGGTTGAGCACAGGCTCTGACAGAGCGTTGAGCGATGGGTAGATGAGCCTTTGATAGGAGAACCCGGAAATGAAACATAGAAGGAGTAAATCTCAGACGGCAGAAAGTTTTCTCGGTTGAGGCCCTTGGCCCTTCCTGTCCGAATCCCAAAACCATCCTTGGACTTGCTCTAGCATTGTGATGGCGTGCGGCTTGAGAGCTTCCAAAGACAAATCTCTTTGGTATATAAAGAGCTCTTACAATTCAATAGGAAAAGGACCAAAATAGAAAACTGGGCAAAGGCTCTGACAGTATGATTCCCCGAAGAGGAAATACAAGTGGCTCATAAACGTATGACACATTACTTAACCTCGCTCACAATGAGATAAATATAAAACTACACCAAGAAACCACCTTGTGCCCATCAGACTGGAAAATAACATGATAGCCTGTGATGGCAAGACTGTGTTGAAATAGGTACCCTGTTTCGTACCTGCAAGGGCAATGTGGCACAGTCTATCAAAATCGAAACGCATATTCCCTTTTACCCAGTAATTCAACTTGCATCATTCTTGTTGTATTTTATTACCCTACCTCCTTTCTGTTATTCCTAACGCTGACATTTAGTGGCTTCAACTGCAATTTCGTACGATGACGAATTCTTCCTAATTTGTGTTTGTATTTTTGTTGCCATGGGTTTCATAGTAACAAGGAATCAAGCAACTTCTGCATAAGTGATTTTACTTTTGCTGGAGTGGAATCAGAAAACCCTCAAACATCCTTAATAGGACAGTGAAATTTCATGTAAACGTTAAAAAAAAAAAAAAAAGAAAACCACTTCATTCTTGATTTTTCTATTTATAAATGAGAATTTGAAGGAAGTGGTTATAAATAGGAATTTTCAGGGAATTTGAATGATGACTCACACTTTCTGTCTGGTAGGTTTTTAATTACTGATCACCTTATTTGGAGACGTGGTCATTTTATTTAGCATCCTAGCTGGATGAGAAGAACATAGAAGGACAAAGAAACCAAGCAGGTGGGGAGGGAGACATAGAAGGACAAAGAAACCAAGCAGGTGGGGAGGGAGATTTTGTTCCCACCTGATTGGAAATACATCATTTCAATCCCCCTGGAAGATGAGAGAAACTGAAAGAAATTTTGAAAATGTAAAATAGGAGAGTTACTCTGATTCCCTGTGAAATGTGGAGGCTGGGTCTCAGTCACTGCCAGAAGGGGTTTGGTGGCCCGCCCGACCCAGGTAGAATCATTCTGAAAGCATGTAGTCCACAAGTTCTGCATCCTGGTTTCGAATTTCTAGCATGTTCTGCTCCCAAATGTTTAACCCAGGTACCTCTGATCATCCCAAGAGGTGGGTAGGTGATGTTCCAGCTCTGAAAAGATAAAGGAGGAAAGGCAGAGATGATGAATAAAGCCGACCATGGTAGTTATACTATTGAACTAAGTTCACAACAATCTGTGTTTTGTCGTTTAACCTATTATTAACGTCAAAGAGAACTTGATCTACAATATTAGTTTTGTGATTTTAAGTCCAAGGATGAATGAAAACTAAAAGCAAACACGGAGACCGGAGAGTAGGTAGTCATTGCTGTAGGCTTATGGTTTGAGAAACTTCCACGGAATGCTAAACTACTTTTTTTTTTTTTTTACTTGATTCCAGAAAATCATTACAAATCGATAGGATGCATGGCAGTTAAAAAGGTAAAATCAGACCTCTCTACCATCCTGTTTTCTAAATAAAGCCTATTGTCTAAAACTTTGGGGAAGTTTTAATCCGACGGGTGTGTTTTCTTTCAGCACGTTAAAGATGCCCTTCCATTATCTTCCGGCTTGTTTCTGAAGTCAGCTGACGATCTGGGGTGACGTCTGACGCTTCCATCGGCTTTTCTAGTTGTTGTGAGTGGAAACCTTGATCTGCCTGCAAGCGGCTCCATCGCACCCGAGAGCGGACGCTCCGTCTGTTGATGGACTACTGGCGAAATAAGAAAGAAAGACAAAACCAGGTATCTTCGTTATTCACCTCTAGAGAAAGCCCTCAGAAATACCGTTACGTCTGAAAAGACTGTCCTTGTCATCCCTCTACCTTGCTGCGATTATTTCATATCACCTGTAGTTTCCCAAGGATTAGGATTCTTGGCATTTTCCTAATAACTGAATTGTGTTAAATTCGGCTGAATCTGTCAGCATTGTGGCCAGGTGCATTTAGCAGAAACTAACTGTCACTTAAGCAAATAGGGTTTTGTTTTTCTCGCTTAGAAGGGGTCTAGGGGCATCTGGGTGGCTCAGTCGGTTGAGCGTCTGACTTCGGCTCAGGGCACGATCTCGTGGTTCGTGGGTTCGAGCGCCGCGTCGGGCTCTAAGCTCAGAGCCTGGAGCCTGCTTTGGGTTCTCTGTCTCCCTCTCTCTCTCTGCCTCTCCCTCGCTCGTGCTCTGTCTCTCCCTCTCTCAAAAATAAATAAACATTAAAAAAAAAAAAAGGAGTCCAGAGGTCTGTGGTCCAGAGCTGATGTCACTCGAGGAAAAACGTGCACTCTGATGGAAGACTGCACTACCCGTGGCACAGTCTTCCAGCTGATAAGACTGATTCCATGCCGCTCCTTCCCAGCTGTAATCGAAGGTCACGAATAGCATCGCGAACTTCTTGTCGGTAAGAAGCAAATTCTACCCTTTCAGGTAGAAGTTGCACTGTCTCACCTCCCACCCTGCGGGGGACCAGTTTCACCTCTACGTCCCCGTTCGCCTTCACCTTCCTTTATTTCATAGGAGTGTGTGCTTCTTGGCTCCTCTTTTGAGCTGGTTATAACATCTGCCTTGTTCCCTGTTTTGTTGTCGAGTTCAACAAAATCTTGAACACGTGCTCATTTGTGTATCTCTGCGTGGGAATCGTGATTTTACTTTTATCCTGAAACTCACCTTGTAACACTTCTTATGCCCTGGAAGAAGATGGCGGCCGCACCTCCAGACACTGTGTCTGTGGTCCAGACAAGGAGAAGGGGGAGCGCAAAGAATGAAAAGCGTGTGTCAGCTAAGTCTGTTTTTAGTAGGAAAACAATAGCTTTTCCAGAAGCCCCACCCCTTCCGTTTCTGACTAGACTGGAAAAAAATGTCACTAGAAAGTCACTAGACTTGGAGCGCCTGGGTGGCTCTGCCGGTTAAGCGGCCGACTTGGGCTCAGGTCGTGATCTCGCGGTTTGTGGGATCGAGCCCCGCATCGGGCTCTGTGCTGACAGCTCGGAGCCTGGAGCCTGCTTCAAATTCTGTGTCTCCCTCTTTTTCTGCCCTTCCCCAACCCCAAAATACAATAAACATGGAAACTTTTTAAAAACAGAAAGTCGGGGCGCCTGGGTGGCTCCGTCGGTTGAGTGTCCAACTTCAGCTCAGGTCATGATCTCGGGGTTCGTGAGTTCAAGTCACGCGTCGGGCTCTGTGCTAGCAGCTCAGAGCCTGGAGCCTGCTTCGGATTCTGTGTCTCCCCGCCCCCCAGCCCACCCCTGCTTGTGCTCTGTCTCTCTCTGTCTTTCCAAAAATGAATAAACACAAAAAAAACTTTTTTAAAACAGAGAGTCATTCGACTAGAAAAAAATAGCCACTACCTGCAAGGCATGTTGGGGAATCATTCCTCACCCCTCAAAAAAAAAAAAAATTGGTCATCAGGAAGAAGAGGAGAGTGGACGTTGAGTAGACAGCAGCATCTGGCTCAGTGACTCATTTAGGCAAAGCTTTAGGTTGATGATACTACCTTTTGCTGTTCCCTACCCACCCCTTCTTTGCCCTCCTACCTCCACCCCTCCACCCATGCCCACCTCCTCACAGGCACGAATTACGAATCTGCTCCAGCCTAAGTGATTCATCCTAATGCGTCAGATACTTAGCGTGTTACCCCCAAAGGAGGGATTGGATAGCCACCATAGAGGTTGATAGTGAAGAGATGTTAGTAATGGAATTGCTGTCATCAGGAATAATCTTGCAAGGGAGCCTGTGGGGGGAGCCGGAAGAGAGGAGCCCTTCTCCTCCTTCCCTGTTCCACTTGCTGATGCCTATGTTACCTGCACAAAAAGCCAAGCCTGGGGGCAGCCAGTCCCGGGAGAAGAGAAGACTGGCTGAATAGTTTGGGAGTACCACTTAACAAATTTTTCTTATTTTTCTCTTATTAGAAAATTTTAAATCATAAAGTGAGGGAGGAATAAATATAAATCTCCTGATGTTTCATTACCTACACTATAACCATTGTTGACATTTCAGTGTAAATATTTCCAGTATCTTTTTCTTTTTTCTTAACTTTTTTCAATATTTATTTATTTTTGTAACTTTTTTTTAATGTTTTATTGATTTTTGAGAGAGAGAGAGAGAGAGAGAGAGAGACCGAGTACGAGTGGGGGAGGGACAGAGAGAGAGAGAGGGAGACACAGAATCCTAAGCAGGCTCCAGGCTCCAAGCCCTCAGCACAGAGCCCGACGTGGGGCCCAAACTCGTGAACTGCAAGATCATGACCTGAGTCCAAGTCAGAGGCTTAACAGACTGAGCCACCCAGGCGCCCCAGTATCTGTTTCTTAATCAGAGCCTTTCCTCAATATATTAAAAATCCATGTATGCAATTTTTAACCGTACTTTTAAAAATTAATATGGCTTAGGGTGCCTGGGTGGCTCAGTCAGTTAAGCGTCATGGCTTAGGGTGCCTGGGTGGCTCAGTCAGTTAAGCGTCCAACTTCGGCTCAGGTCATGATCTCGCGGTTTGTGAGTTCGAGCCCCGCGTCAGGCTCTGTGCTGACGGCTCAGAGCCTGGAGCCTGTTTCAGATTCTGTGTCTCCCTCTCTTGCTGACCCTCCCCGTTCATACTCTGTTTCTCTCTGTCTCAAAAACAAATAAACATAAAAAAAAATAAAAATTAATATAGTTTAAGAGTTTTAATTATTATTTCATACCTTCATAAATATAATTTCAACAGCTACCTAATATCTCAGCAAGTAGAAATACAGCAGATCAGCCCATCATCTCCTATTGTGGGTCATTTGCATGTGTATTAGGATACAGACTTGCCAGCTGGAACAGACTCAAGAGAAATTGAAATTTTGTTTGCTTGTCTAACAGCCCAGAGCTGATACGGTGGCTCCATGGCTCAGCGACGCAGGCTCTTTCCATCTCGTTGCTCTGCCATCTGCAGGATCCTGCCCACCTCTGCGGAGCACCTGCTCGCTCGTGACTACGTCCACATTCTAGGCAGAGAGAAGGGAAAAGGTGAAGGGGGCTTCGATCGGAAGTCACATGCTTCCCGCCTTACATCTCCATTGGCCCCGTGCTTGGTCACATGGTTGCACCTGCGCAAAGGAGGCTGGGAAATGTAGAACTCCATCTGGATAGCCATGCGCCATGTACGTCAGGGAAGGATTCCATTACAATGAGAGAGAAAGAAAAAAAATAGATCTTGACACGGGAAGACTAGCCACAAGGTTGTTTCTAATTATTCGTTATTTATAATGGTGAAGGTCATCTCTGATGTAAATCTTTTTCTATATTTAGGGTGTTCTGTTGTGGTTGTTAATAGTTGTTTGTTTTGTTTTCTTTTGTTCAGTGATATTCCTGTAGAGTACTCCATAAAAGGTACAAATTCTAGACTTCCTATACTTACTGATAAATTTATGGCTTTACCTTTTCAACAGAATTAGATATTATGGTTTTTGAAATTTGCCCTTTTTCAAGGGAAAATGAAAGAAGAACAGGGGAAAGAGGAGGCGAGATGAGGAGGAGGGGAAAGGAGGCATCTTATAGTTCTTATGATGTTCATTATGCTTCATACCAGGGGAGTGAACGCCTTCCCATGCTTGCTTCCTGGTTATTTACATATTTTTATTTATAAAACGGTTTGTTTATGTCTGAGTTAGACCTGTCGGGGTCAAGGATCAGACGCACACAGGAATCTCAAAATATGAGGATTTATTGTCATGGTTCATATGGGAATAAGAACAACGGAAACTTCAGCCTCTCCCTGGTCTCTGGATGACACTGATGGAATTTGAGGTGGAGTTTGTGAGCAAACGCTAAGAAAGAATTCTAGAGACTCTTTTGGTTTTTGTTCGCTTGTTTTGTTTTTTGTTTTTTGTTTTTTGTTTTTTATTTTGGTGCAAAAAGCTGATTTTATTAAAGCACAGGGACAGGACCCATGGGCAGAAAAAGCAGCTGCGGGTGTGGGAAAGACTTATTGTATATTTTGAGTTTGTGGAGGGGAGTTATAGATAACATAGGTCTCCAAAGAATTTCTGGATGCTGAAAGCAAGGTGTCAAAGGACCCTGAAGATTTAGCTACTGTCAAAATAAGGTTGCTTTTAATTTTTGAGGAAGTGTAAATACTAAGGCATTAAGGCAGCCATAAACTTCTTGGGGAGTGTTACACGCTACAAGTCTCTGGCGTCTATTAGCGGGCTGCAGGCTGTAAGGGAATTTAATTTAAACCACATATTTCTTGCCTTTGTTTCCCTCATCATCACCACTGGTCTCCTGGTGACACCACCAGACCTCATAGAAGCTGGACTGGAGGGATGTGCAGTGGCCCCAAGTGCTGATGGCTTTACTGCCCCTTTAGTGACAGAGTCTGTTCCTGCTTTTCCAGGTCGTTCTGCCAGAGAACCGCTTCAGCCTTGTGGGGAAGGGCCACCCTTCCCCAGAACTGGTGGGTGCAAGCCTGGCCTAATAAGCACTGTTACCCGGGAGACCCGAAGCGCTAGACAGGCTTAGCCCAATGTCTCTGGGTCCACGAAAGCACATCCACAAAAATGCCTTTAAGTTTTGTTACATCGCAAGTCTCACGATTTAGAGGGACCGTTCGGATTGTTTGTAATCGTACTATCGCCTGGCTCAAAAGCTAAGTCTAAAAGAAAAGAGAACAGGGGCTTCTTCCAGTGGCAGAGTCTGGAAAAGATGGGCCGAAATGGCACCTGGCAAGGGGAAGGAAAGGAAGGAAGAGTAGGTCCTCAGCCTTGGACCTCAGGGGGCCGTAGGGGAAAACATATTTGGTGCCCGCCACATCTTTGCGTCCTTCAGTGACACTTCTGTCCGTGTCGCCAATCTTTCTGGCAAGGAAATGGAAATGAGGCCTCTCTGTATGCTGCCATGTTGGCTGCCCAGGATGTGGCCACAGCGGGATACAGGACCGAGACCTTGGACATGGGGCTAGAGGTGAGTCCTGGTCCGCTCAGGAATGAAGATCGGGCAGATTGAGGACGTCACCCACATCCCCTCTGATAGTACCTGCAGGCAGGGAGGTTGCCATTGTCTCTGTCTGTGAACAGGACTCCTCAAATTACTGTTTTCTGTTAATAAATTTACGTTGTGTAAGATAAAAAAAATAAAATAAAATAAAAATAAAATAAAATAAGCAAAGGGAACAGGGCCTAACTTGGACTCTCTGTCATATTTTGCAGTGTCTCTTGAGCTGCAAATGGAATAATATAGATGCATCCCATTCCCTTCTTTTAGCCAGAATAATTTTTAAATAATGGTAAACTGGGGCTCCTGGGTGGCATCCGACTTCAGCTCAGGTCGTGATCTCACAGTCCGTGAGTTGGAGCTCCGCATCGGGCTCTGTGCTGACAGCTCGGAGCCTGGAGCCTGCTTCGGATTCTGTCTCCCTCTCTCTCTGTCCCTCCCCTGCTCATGCTCTGTCTCTCTCTGTCTCAAAAATAAATAAAAACATTTTTAAAAATTAAAAAAAAATAATGGTAAACTATTTGTGACTTGTAGCTATATTTAATAAGTTTTCCTCTATCTCATCTACTCTGTATCTCTCTCTCTCTCTCTTTTAAGATATTGTTTGTCAGTAATCTCTGCACCCAACTTGGGGCTTGAATTTAATAGCCCCGATATCGAGGGTTGCGTTCTCTACTGACTGAGCCAGCCAGACGCACCCTACTATGTATATCTTAACGATAATAATAATAGAATAATAGTTAATTTTTATTAAGCACTCACTCTGTGCCAAGAAAGAACTGTTCTAAATATCTTGCACACATTAGCTCGTTTAATCCATATTAGAACCTGATGAGATAAACACAGTTATAACCTCCATTTTCTAAATGAGGAAAGTGAGGCTCAGAGACGTTAAGGAACTTGCCCAAGATCACACAGCTAATAAGTGGCAGATAAGGGTTTGAACCCAAGAAGTCTGGTTCCAGAGTTTACATTCTTGACTAATGCTTACTCGTTGTTTTTATTGCTTCCTTGTTCCTGTGTTTGTTTTTGTTTTTTGCAGAACACATATGGATGAATTTGTATGATTTTGAATACAATGTAACTCTAATAAGGAAAAATTAAAATTAAACCAAATGTTCATCAATAGAAGGCAAGGAGAAATAAATAGGATGTTCTTGCTATGGAACACGATAGCAGCCATTAGAAACAACAGAGTTGGGGCTCCTGGGTGGCTCAGTCGGTTGGGCATCCGACTTCAGCTCAGGTCATGATCCACGGTTCATGGGTTCAGGTTTGGGTTCGGGCCCCGCGTCGGGCTCTGTGCTGACGGCTCAGAGCATGGAGCCTGCTTCGGATTCTGTGTCTCCCTCTCTCTCTGCCTCTCCCCAGCTCACACTCTGTCTCTTTCTCTCAAAAATAAACATTAAAAAAGAAAAAAGAAAGAAAGAAAAGAAACAACAGAGTAGTGGGGAGCCTGGCTGGCTCAATCGGTTGAGCATCCCACTCTTGGTTTCAGCTCGGGTCATGATCCCAGGGGCATGAGATCAAGCCCCACATCGGGCTCTGCCACTGAGTGTGAAACCTGCTTGGGATTCTCTCTCTCTCCAGCTTGTGCACTCTCTCTGCCTCTAAAAGAAAAAAATAATTAAAAAAAGAGAAAGAACAGAGTAGATTTGCACATATGTAGGGGGGTCTACAGTCTAGAAGGGTATTCACCAAGAAGGATTGAGAAGGGAGTGAATAGGGACTTTCACTTTTACTCTTTATACTTCAAAACATTTCATTTTGACAAGTATGTGTTACTTTTGTTTTAAAATTTTTAAAGTGAAAATATAGGAAAATAGTTTATCACAAATGATAACAGGTTCGTTTTGCATTTGGTTCTGTACTATTTTATTTGCCACTGTTAATGTGTGGAATTCTTGTCTCCCCAAGTAAATGATCAGCTCTTAGAGGGAAGATAGACTATGATGAGGTTTGGGGTGATGAATGTTCAGAGCTGACGGCCAAGAAAATTCTAGAAGACGTCTTTGCAAAAAGGTGCTTTTATTAGAGCACAGGGACAGGACCCGTGGGCAGAAAGAGCTGCACTGGGCTTGTGAAGAGTGGTTATATACTATGGGGTTAGGGGAGGTAAAGTGAAGAGGAAGTTTCTTTTTAAAATCGATTTTTTAATGTTTATTTTATTTATTTTTTTTTTTAATTTTTTTTTCAACGTTTTTTTATTTTTATTTTTGGGACAGAGAGAGACAGAGCATGAACGGGGGAGGGGCAGAGAGAGAGGGAGACACAGAATCGGAAACAGGCTCCAGGCTCCGAGCCATCAGCCCAGAGCCTGACGCGGGGCTCGAACTCACGGACCGCGAGATCGTGACCTGGCTGAAGTCGGACGCTTAACCGACTGCGCCACCCAGGCGCCCCTAATGTTTATTTTTAAGAGAGAGAGAGAGAGGCAGAGCACAAGTGGAGGAGGGACAGAGAAGGAGACACACGAGACACAATCTGAAAGGCTCTAGGCTCCAAGCTATCAGCACAGAGCCCAATGTGGTGCTCAAACTCACGAACCATGAGATCATGGCCTGAGCCTAAATCAGAGGCTTAACAGACTGAGCTACCCAGGCGCCCCTAAGAGGAAGTTTCTTAACGTGGTTTCCATTTGCTATTAAAGACTCACAGATTACTGGAGGTTTAGCTACTGTCAAGCTAAGGTTGTTTTTCCCTCTAGCAACACATTAACATTGAGACAGCGGGGAGTTCCTGGACATGAGGCTATTGATAAGATTGCCTTTTTCTTGTAATTTACTAAGACATTTGTAAACAGGTAAAGACTCAGGTCCTGCAGGCCTGTGATCTCTGTCAGTTAACCGTTTGTTTTCTTTCCTTTCCTTTGTTCTTGGGCAGCCAGGAGGGCCTGAGGAATATCACACAGATCCCAAGAGGCGGGAGGGGGTTGTGCTAGCTTGAGCTTAGCCCTCAGCTTGCCTTACGGTCCCTCATCAGACTGGATCTTAAATTTCTATTTCTGTCACCAGTGCCTAGCACAGTGGTAAACACAGCAGATGCTTAGTAAACATTCTTAATATATAATAATTCCCTAGGAGCGTTTATTTGAAATCTCTATTCTCTGATTGCTCCACAAGTATCAGGATGAATCTATTTCTGGCACACGGCGTGAGCAAAGAAATACCTTGTCTCATGCCCTTCCCCTTACATGAAGACAGGGGCAGACCAGAAGGGACCAACTCTCCTGGAGAGGACCTGACCAAGAGGGACTTCCCATTGGTCCAAAGAAACTGCAATTTGTGAGATGATCATGGCGAGGGAGGCCCACCAGACTGGGACAGGATACTGGAAGAGAACGGGCTGTGACGTTCAAGAGGGCAGAAACGGACATCCCAGGGAGCCCTGAATGCCAGCCACAGAAGTCTAGACTTCATATTCTAGGAGATAAGACAGTTTGTTTTGTTTTGTTGGCAAAAGAGAGGTAGGATACAAGAGGCATAAGGAGGACCGGTCTGATCACCATGTGCAGGAAGGACTAGAGGGGTCTGGACGTCATTGCCATGGTTCAGGTAGAAAGAGGTACACACCTGGCTAAAGGCAGTTAAGGGTGAGAAAAAAATGGACGCAAACACTGACGTAATTTATGGAGATTGAGGACTACCTAGACGAGGGATGAAGGAGCAAGTCAAGTTTTATTTTAGCCACTTGAAAATTTTGTCCTAGTGTGCTTTCACGTGTAAACAATGTAACCGAATTCACGTGCGCAGGGGACATTGCTCAGAGGCTTTCATCCAGGCTTTAATCAGTGCCTCCACACTGTCACTCTCATGCCAGTGTTGGCTGCAGAGCCCAAAATCCATTCCAAGCCGTGGAAATAGGAGTGTATTTGGTTAGCAATGTGACTTATTCCAGCAGATTGGAAAATACAAACGACCTCATCCACCTCATTAAGAGGGGCATTTCCAATAACAATTGACTTTTTAGGGGCGCCTAGGTGGCTCAGTCTGTTAAGTGTTTGACATTGGCTCAGGTCATGATCTCGTGGCTGGTGGGTTCGAGCCCCACATCAGGCATCTGTGCTGATGGCTCGGAGCCTGAGCCTGCTTCAGATTCTGTGTCTCCCTCTCTGTCTCTGCCCCTCCCTCGCTTGCACTCTGTCTCTCTCTCTCTCTCAAAAATAAACATTTTAAAAAATTACTTTTTCTGTTTAACAATTAGTTATCAAATTGGCAACATATTTATGTTGATTTAATGAAATACACATGATAACAATGATACTCTAACCAGAAGAGACTTCTCAGTACTTAGAGACTCATGATCATAGGATATAAAATTTTTAAAATATTTTTATTTATATCTTTGTTGCTGAAAAGTATGATAGGGACAATCCATAAAAGAAGACTCCCTAAATAACATATATTCTATTAGGATAAAACTAGATGAGGGAATTTCTTCATTATTGGAAAAATTAAGGAAAAAAATTAGATGAGGAGGGAGGTGATGGAAAGACAAGTTTATGAACAAAAATGAATAGTTAAAAGAACTTTATGTATTTAAAATTTTTTTTTAAATATTTCCTTATTTTTGAGAGACAGAGTGAGAATGGGGGAGGGGCAGAGAGAGGGGAAAACACAGAATCTGAAGCAGGCTCCAGGCACCGAGCTTTCAGCACAGAGCCCGATGCGGGGCTCGAACTCATGAACCTCAAGATCATGACCTGAGCCGAAGTCAGATGCTTCACGAACTGACCCACCCAGGTGCCCCAAACTTTGTGTATTTTTTAAATCGTGGATATCAAATTGCTGATATTTACATATCACTGAATATATAGCCAAGAGTTTTTAAAAATAGGTATAACTATGCTAGACAGGCAGTTGCATTTCTTGCAGCCACTTAAACTTGTGAGGAAATATTTTAGGTGGAAAATCAGAATTTCTGAGGGATAACTTTGAAGACAGCACCTGACCAAACTTCAGAATCATCCTGAGTTTAGGGCCCCCTCTCGTGGTGAGATTCAGATTTGTGTTGGCTCGAAGCTCAAGAGAAGTATCTAGCAAGAGCTGAAAGGGCCAGGTTCTACAAGCCAAACCCTTCCCGGTGTGTTTTCTGGAATCATCGCTACAAAACTTGAGCCGGGTAGGATTAGCACACCTGTTCATGTTGGGCCATTGTGTCCTATCTCCACCTTGGCTCCCCTCCCCACCAAAGCAGGAAGAGATTTCATTCCCCTACCCAAGCCCAGCATAAATCGGGAGAGAAAAAGCAGGGCAGAATGGTACCCCTCACATCTCACCAAGCAGGATCCTTGATGATGGTCCATTAATCTGCTACGTGTTTATTGCGTACCTGCTATGTGTAAGCATGATTCTCCATGATCTACTGGGAGGCGGCCATCCACTAGTAGAATCCACCTTCTACTTCTCTCTTTCATTTATTTTTATGTATTAATTTTTTAAATGTTTATTTATTTTGGGAGAGAGAGAGAGATAGCACAAGTGGGGGAGGGGCAGAGAGAGAGGGGTCAGAGGATCCAAGCAGGCTCTGTGCTAACAGCCAAGAGCCCAATGTGGGGCTCAAACTCATGACCTTTGAGATCATGACCTGAGCCAAAGTTGGATGCTTAACCCATGGAGCCACCCAGGTGCCCCTACTTCTCTCTTTTAAAAAATTTAAAAAAGGGGGCACCTGGGTGGCTCCGTGGGTCAAGCATCCAACTTCAGCTCAGGTCATGATCTCGAGACTCGGGAGTTCAAGCCCCATGTCAGACTCTGTGCTGACATCTCAGAGCCCGGAGCCTGCTTCAAATTCTGTGTCTCCCTCTCTATCTGCCCCTCCCCTGCTCATGCTCTGTCTGCCTGTCTCTCTCTCTCAAAATAAACATTAAACATTTTTCACTTAAAATGTACTCCATTGAATTATTGTTATAAAGCACCAACAATAACAACCAACCACAGGATTTTCCCAAAAAGTATTCAGAGGACCCACAAACATTTAAAAAGATGTTCAACCCACCCAGTAACTAAAGAAACACAAATTAACCATGTTAAGAAATGATTGGCTTGCTGTTAGACTGGCATTTGTTTGATAATATCTAAGCTGAGAAGAGTGGGCACATCTGAGAAATACACACCTCTTCATACTCTGTTCATGAAACTGTAAGTCCGAACAACAATTTGAGAGAAAATGAAGAATATTAAGTTTTTTTTCTCTAAGTTTCTGCTTCTTCCCCATTAATTCCCCCTTTTAAGAACTATCGCTGGGGGGCGCCTGGGTGGCTCAGGTGGTTAAGTGTTCGATTCGGCTCAGGTCATGATCTCACCGCTGGTGAGTTCGAGCCCCGCGTCTGGCTCTGTGCTGACAGCTCGGAGCCTGGAGCCTCCTTCGGATTCTGTGTCTCCCTTTCTCTCTGCACCTCCCGAGCTCGTGTTCTGTCTCCGTCTCTTTCTCTCAAAAATAAATAAAAATGTGAAACAAAATTGAAAAAAAAAAAAAAAGAACTATCGCTAAGACCCAGGCCCCAGCCCGCTACTGAAATTGTCAGGAATTTTGGAAGATTTTGATTACATGTCCCTAACCGCTCCCATTTTTATGTTTTATTTTAAGATTTTATTTTTAAGTAATCTCTACCCCCAAAGTGGCACTCTAACTCAATCCTGAGATCAAGAGTTACATGCTCCGTTGACTGAGACAAATAGGTGCCCCCACTCCCCTGTTTAAACAATAGACTCTCGGGGTTCTGTTCCCGACACACTTACCTGTACCAAGAATGGGGAGAAGGACAGATGCCTGACTCAGCCACTGGGGCCCGGGGGGTTTTTAGCTTCACTTGTCTCTCCATCTCTGCCCTCCTACCCCATCTCACACACACACACACACACACACACACACCATGAAGGATAGAACACTGAAATTGAAGATGATACCGTGTGGCCTTGCCCTCAGGGTCTCAAGGATGTGCCCTATTACGGGCCTCATTTCCCCACCCTGTACCCAGGGGTTAGACTGGATGACCTCTCTGAGTTCCCTCATCTTTAATCCTAGCCCTGTCCTCAAGAAGCTTATAATCTAATAAAGGAGGCAAGAGGACTCTCTTACTTCATGCAACTGACATTTATTGAATGCTGCTACAAGTTCAAGTTCACATATATAAATAAAATGACCTCTTCCCTCTATGAGTTGACAATCCAAAGTAGGAAGTGACCGTTGCTGTGAAGGAGATCGAGAATTCTCTGCACATCCCAGGAAAAGGAGATACATTTGTGTGAAGCTAGAAAGAAATTTTAGTTAAATAAAAATAGACAGTGGCGTGGGCTAGGTACCCAATGAACATACAGATAAAAAAGTGCCTTTGACATAATAAGAAATATATATTTGGTCTCTGCCCCACTTCCTGGTAGGCACCTTCCAAAACCTTGGAATCTCTGAAGTGACAAGTGCCTTTTTGTATGTGAAGGAGATGGCTGGGGCTGGGGGGGTTCCAGGATGAACCTCGGGATGGAGTCTGGTTGCCAAGGGAACCAACCTCCTGATTAGAGGGTTGGCCCTCCAGCCACACGTAACGCGCGCGCGCGCGCGCGCGCGCGCGCACGCGCACACACACACCCTCCAGGAGGGAGGGGAGAGGGGCTGGAAGTTGAGTTAATCACTAATGGCCAGTGCTTTCATCAATGGAGCCCATGACACGAGGCCTCCATTAACAACAACAACAACAACCCAATTGAAGGGGTTCATAGAGCCTCTGAGTTACTGAGCATGTGGAGGTGCTGGGGAGTTAGTTTCTTTAGCTGTCTGGAGAGGGCGTGGAAGCCCAGTTCCTCTTCCCTGTAGCCCCACCCATCTCTTCAATCTGGCTGTTCTGAGTTCACCCCTTTTCAATAAACTGGTAATCTAGTAAGTACACTCTTTTCCTGACTTCTCTCACTCATCCTACCAAGTTATCCAACCTGAGGAAAGGGTGGTAGGAACCTCTGATTTATTTTATTTTTTTTTAATTTTTTTTAACGTTTATTTATTTTTGAGACAGAGAGAGACAGAGCATGAACGGGGAAGGGGCAGAGAGAGAGGGAGACACAGAACCGGAAGCGGGCTCCGGGCTCTGAGCCGTCAGCCCAGAGCCCGACGCGGGGCTCGAACTCACGGACCGCGAGATCGTGACCTGAGCTGAAGTCGGACGCTTAACCGACTGAGCCACCCAGGCGCCCCAGGAACCTCTGATTTAAAGCCAGTCAGTCTCAAACAGGTGGCAACCTGGAGTGGGGCTGGTGCGTGCAGTAGGGTGGGCACAGTCCTGTGGGACGGAGCCCTTCACCCGTGGGAGGTGATGCTCCATCCAGGGAGATAGGGCCCGCGTTGGACTGAACTGTAGGACACCCGCTTGGTGTGGCAGAGAACTGGAGAATTGCTTGGTGTGGACAACCCACACCTCTGGTTTCAGAAGTGTTGCATGTAGAGTATAGAAAACCCGGCATTTCCCCCCTTTAGCGCCACAGCAATTTACCGAGGGGCCAAGTTATCAGTTTAGTTAAAGTATTCAAAGGAAGCTGAGATCTGACATGGGTCTTGATGAGCAACGCTTATAAAAACAGCTTGGAAGTTTTCCCCATGGGCAAGGGCAGATCCAGTCTGGGGGGCCCTGAAACTAATGTAACTTGGGAAGGCCCTTTATGAAAAAAAAAAAAAAAAGACAATTATTACAAATACGATATTAGGAATGAAAGTACTTACTCAGAATGAAAAAAATAATGTTACAAATTTTTAATTTTTTTTTTTTACATTTTAGTTATTTTTGAGAGAGAGAGACAGAGCACAAGTAAGGGAGAGGCAGTGAGAGAGGGAGACACAGAATCCCAAGCGGGCTCCAGGCTCCCAGCTGTCAGCACAGAGCCCGTCGCCGGGCTCGAACCCACAAACCGTGAGATCATGACCCGAGCCGAAGTCGGACGCTCAACCGACTGAGCCACGCAGGGCCCCCTAACATTACAAATTTTTAAAAGTTGAAAGATACCACAAGACATCATAAAATCCAGAAAACGAAAACATCTTTATTAACCATCTACACCTCTCTAAGATTTTTTTCTTAACAGTTTTTGGGTAGAAGTCCTTTGGCTAACTCTTCAAATGAAGACACTCTTACCAGAGAAATTGGATAGCATTTCAGCCCCTGACACCCCTTCGCGGTCCGCTTTCTGATAATTAGGGTGGGGGGGGTAGGTCCTGGAAAAATTTGTTCGCCAATTGTTGGGTGTTAACCTTTGTCAGGAGAGGGCGCTAGAGGGCCGCTGGAGGAGAAGGGTTTCTCTCCTGGTTCCCGTAGCACGTGAGGCTCCTCCCGCGACTAGCAGCTTCCGAAGTGTCTGGGTGTCTGCGTTCCAACAGCCTGTGTGGTGTGTGCAGCACCCAGCTCTAAAATTTCCCCGCAGCCGGGAGCTTCCCTTGGCGTCCCCGGGGGGGGGGGGGGGCGCTCCCCGGGGGGGGGGGGGGGGGGGGGGGGGGCAGCTTCACCTGGTGGCGGGGGTGGGGGTTGTAGCCCGTGATCAGCGTCCCCTGGCGTCCTCTCCTGTGGCTTTGGGGCGAGTTCTGAGATAGGACGCCTCCCGGTGGAGGGTCCTCTGGCACCCCGGGCAGCGGATCTCCAGCAAGTGCGGCCAACCTGGCACCTCAGTGACTTCTCTGCGGGGCAGCGAGCCACGCTGTCTCCAATCAAGGCCTGGATCTCAGCCCTGCAGAGGGACGTCTTCGTGGGTGCTTCGTCTCACCCTGGGTGATGGACACTCGCTGGGTCTCCCCAGCCTGCATTCTTCAAGAACCCTCTTTACTTCTTCTTCTTCTTTTTAATATTTATTTATTTTTGAGAGAGAGAGAGAGAGAGAGAGAGATCGATCCAAACAAAGCAGGCTCCAGGCTCCAAGCTGTCAGCACAGAGCCCAATATGGGACTGGAACTCAGGAACCAGGAGATCATGACCCGAGCTGCAGTCAGACGCTTAACTGACTGAGCCACCCAGGCGCCCCAAGAACCCTCTTTACTTCTTCCTAGCCAATCCCTTATTACTCCAACCCCATGTTAAAATTAATTCTTTATGTTAAACTTCCCTTGTGCAAGTTGCTGTGCGGTTTCTGTCTCCTGATTGGACCCTTAGCAATACAACTTTGCAGTGCGTTGCTGATAGTAATTATTATAAATTTTAAGGATTTTTTTTTCCACATTCGAGGAAATCTCTATCAAGTTTCACATATGAGTTTTAAGGTTTCAGTGCATTTCAAGTTATTTTTTGCTCAGGGACTAATCTGTTTTGTTGTTGTTGTTATTTTTTAATGCTTATTTATTTAATTTGAGAGAGAGAGAGAGAGAAAGAGAGAATACGGCCACAAGTAGGGAGAGGAGTAGAGAGACGGAGAGAAAGAATCCCAAGCAGGTTCCTTGCTGTCAGCCAGGAGGTGCTCAGGGATTAATCTTAAAATTAAAATTTTGAATTGGGGCACCTGGGTGGTTCAGTCGGTTGAGTGTCCGACTCTTGATCTTGGCTTAGGTCATGATCTCATGGTTTGTGAGTTTGAGCCCCACTTCGGGGCTCTGTCAGTGCAGAGCCTATGTGGGATTGTGTCTCTCCCTCCCTCTGCCCCTCCCCTCCTCTCTCTCTCTCTCTCTCAAAAATAATAAACAAACAAACAAACAAACAAACAAATTAGGGGCCCCTGGGTGGCTCAGTCGGTTGAGCGTCCGACTTCAGCTCAGGTCATGATCTCACTGTGAGTTCCAGCCCTGCTTCTGGCCCTGTGCTGACAGCTCAGAGCCTGGAGCCTGCTTCGGATTCTGTGTCTCCCTCTCTCTCTCCCCCTCCCCTGCTCGCTCACTCTCTTTCTCAAAAATAAATATTGGGGCACCTGGGTGGCTTAGTCGATTAAGCGTCCGACTTCAGCTCAGGTGATGATCTCACAGCTCTCGTGAATTCGAGCCGCGTCGGGCTCTGTGCTGACAGCTCAGAGCCTGGAGCCTGCTTCGGATTCTGTGTCTCCCTCTCTCTCTGTTCCTCCCCTGCTCATTCCCTGTCTCTCAGAAATAAATAAACGTTAAAAAAAAAAAAAAAAACTAAAAAAAAAAAAAACCTTTGAATTAATGACAGTTATTAATCAGGGCGTCATGGACAGCCTCTTTGAAGTGGTGCTGTACGAGTTTTATCTTTGTCAATGTCAGCATTTCTTGTCAAATTAGCAAAGAAGTTACATCCTTTTCCAGTGTTTGTGTTCATGTGATTCATTAACTGGATTATCAACCAATCCCCAAACCTATTCATAGCTTCTATTCAAAATGTATCCCTTCGCCTGGGTCCATTATTGCTTTTTACGTGATCTGAAAGTGTTTTGTTACAATTTGCTTCTCAATGTCAGAATAATTTACATAGACCTTATCTCATTGTTATCGCTTTTGTTTCAGGTTCCACCGATTTTAAGTTGAATTTAAAGATGACAGAAGAAGGTATCCTTTATATGCATCCAAACTCCGGAATCTGTAATTGCTCGCTCACTTTATTAAAATGTTCCACAACAGTTTTTGAAATTGCAGTTAAAATTTTATCGCAGATGCCATTCCCATCAAAAAAGGGGAGAAATGTATACTGCATTTAATTGTAGATTCTGCGGAAGGAGCCCAGAGAGGGCACACTCCGACATCGTTTCCGGGGACACGTCAGAAGTGACTTTTCTCTGGGTCCCAGGACCAAGCAGACGTCTCTTGGATTCAGTAACCCCTCAGCATCTAAAGTTCTTCATCTACCTTAATATGTTTTTTATTCATACATCTAGGGAACCCCTTTTATGGGGCAAAAATCCCCCCGACTCTCGAAGCAGAAAATGCCAGACACTCATCATCCCAGCTTCCCTGGCAGCCGCAGGGCACACACACAGAGATCTTCTGCCAGTTCGCTGTACCCTCCCGGGCCTCGGTGGGGAAGCTAGTGACTGAGGGTCGGAAGGGCCGTGTGGACCCTTCCAGCCCCAAGTACAGCCACATCCGCTTTCCAGAGCCGGCTTCAGGAGCAGAGCCGCCTGTGGGGAACAGGTAACGCCGTGTGACTTCCGAGGCAAGATCATTCAAATGCCGGGGACTTGTACTGTGCTCTCCTGGGAGCTAGCCCGAGCCAGCTTGCGCAGAGCGACCAGATGAAGAGACCATGTGTAGGAGTTCTGGCTGACAGCCAGTCTCAGCTGTTAGACCTTATGTGAGCAAGGAAGCTTCCAGATGATTCCAGATGACTGGGCTGCCAAGTCGTCCAGCCTTCCAGTCGTCCTGGCTGAGGAGCAGAGACTACTTGCCTCTCTTTGCCTTGTCTGAGTTCCTGACTCCCAGGACCCAGGACACGTACCAAAGTGATCACTTTCTGTCACTAAGTTTGATGGGGTTGGTTTTGCAACAACCAGAACAGAAGGGAACTTGCAGAGGCCAGGGGCAGATAAGGTAACAACTGCCCCCAAAGTAGGCACAACAGAACCTTGACCCTCCTGGGCCTGAAGGAGGAAAATCTATCCATCTATCTGCCTGTCTATCTATTTATCTATCTAGTAGGCTCCATGCCCAACGTGGGGCTTGAACTCATCACCCTGAGATTAAGAGCCCCATGCTCTATCAACCGAGCCAGCCAGGCACCCCAGGAAGAAAATCTTATTAGTAGAGCCCAGTGGGGTTGGGGAGGGGCCTCCCTGTAGGAACAGTTGTCCTGAGGCACCCAGATGAGTCCCCCTCTGAGCTCCCGCTGGGGGTACAGCCTTCGGGGCCAGCCCCTGAGACACAGAGCAGGACCAGAAAGGATGGGGGATGAATCTGGGGGCGGGGTGGGGACCCGAGGGGGGACACCTGCCGGGTGTGGAGTTGAGAAGTGTGACCCATGTGAAATCCCCCACAGAGGACTGAGATGCCGGACGGCAGGTGCCCCCCAGCAGGGCTGTACCAGTGCATGAGGACCTGCATTTATGGACACTCCGTGGAAAAGACCTGTGGGGTGCAGAGCTCAGCGACAACCCCTTTGTGCCCCTCTTTGCTCTTAGAGCCTGGGCACAGCGCTCGCCGGGGGAACTGTCAAGCCGCAGCCTCCAGACAGGAGGCTGGAGGGCTTTCTGGCTGCTCTGATGGCGGCTGAGCCCACACATCTTGGAAGGAGGTGCACGGAATACTAAAAAATTTAAGTGCTGCAATCAGGGCCTAAAGTAACCGAGCTGGAATTATTGAGGGAAATTTACAAGTTAAATCACCTAAAAGGCTGCACATGCAAATGACGCTAAATTAGCAAGAACTTGGGGGGCACGAGAATGACTCATCCTTTCTCAAAAGGAAAGTGGTCAGAGAGCACATCGCCAACCGGGAAGGACGGGGACTGAGACCATCATTCCCCAGGCGGCGTCCGTGCGCTACAGGGTGCTTCGCACCCGGCGCCCCAAACGCCAGAAGCTCCCCAGTTCTCGTGGCGCCCAAAAATATCCTGTGCGCGTGAGCGTGCCCCTGGGACCTGCGATTGGGAAGCATGAAGAACCCGTTTCGCAGGTGGGAGCCTGAGTGGTGGCAGCTCTCGCCGCGGCTACGTGACAGAACTGGATGGACCCGCGAGCTTCCCAGGCCCTGGGCCAGACGCCCTCTGCGGCTCCACGGGCCAGCGGTTTGTGTCGGGGCCTCAGCCGAGCCGGTCCCTCGGTACCTCTCCTGATGCCCTCGTGCGGGAGGGCCCAATGGTGTCCGGAGGCCGGCCGAGGGCTTCAATCCCACGAGCAAGGGGTCTGAGACCCCGGTCTTGCTGACGTCACCACCATCCTCTGATGGCCAGGCTGGGAAACAGCCATGGCAGACGGCAGACAGACAGACAGACTGGCCTGGCAGGCAGGAGGCAGAAACCAGCGGATGCTTTGGGCAACGCATTAGTTTCCTGGGGCCACCTTTTTTTTTTTTTTTTTTTAATGCTCATTCATTTTTGAGACAGAGACAGAGCATGAGTGTGGGAGGGGCAGAGAGAGAGGGAGACACAGAATCCGAAGCAGGCTCCAGGCTCCGAGCGGTCAGCACAGAGCCCGACGCGGGGCTCGAACCCAAGAACCGTGAGCTCACGACCTGAGCTGAAGTTGGATGCTTAACCAACTGAGCCACCCAGGCGCCCCACCTAAATGTGGACCACGAACCTAGGTGGCCTAAACAGCAGAGATCTATTGTCTCCTGCTTCTGGAGGCCAGAAGTCTGAGCTCCAGGCATCAGCACAGCCGTGCTCCCTCGAAAGCTGCTAGGGGAGGATGTGTTCCAGGGCTGTGTCCCGGCATCTAGTCGTCCCTGGGCTCGGGGCCTCAAATTCATGTCTTCAATGTGGTGTTCTCCCTGTGCGTCTGTCTTTCCCCCTTTTTATTACGGCACCCGCCATTGGATTGGAGCTCACCCTAATGACCTCATCCCAACTTAATCGTCTGCAGAAACCTTTTTCCAAATAAGGTCACACAAGTACTGGGGGTGAGGACTTCGCGGTCTTTGGGGAACACAATTCAACCTATGACAGACGTCAACTCACAAGTGTATTGGGCAAGTTCCCTGTAAAAGGCACCGTGCCGGCCACTGAAGGGACATGGCCCCAGCCCTTAAGGGACATGGCCCCAGCCCTTAAGGAGCTGCCCACCACCCCCCTGCCCGGAGGGTAAGCACCGCCACATCTCGCTTACCAGCAACCTCGATGCAAAACCGAGTGCCTGAGTCATTTCTCAACTCAATTCATATTTTATTTGGCTCCAGTTCCCTCTGGGGTCCGGCTGCCTGCCAATGCTGCTCTGGGGCTCTCGGGCAGGGAGGCACCCCGAGGACCTTGACCCGGGGAATACGATAGTGAATGTGCAGAGCAGTAAGGATATTGAAACACATGCAGAACGGACATCATTGTCCTTGGCGCTTATGTGAACTTAAATGCAGATCCTAAATCCAACAGCAAACTCCGCTCTGGCCCCTCCCCCACCCCACCCCCCACCCCCCGCTGGACACCCTGTGATTCCCCCAGGGCTGAATAGCTGAGTGTAGCCTTCAGATGAAAAGCTGCCTCTCCTGATGTGAGCACAGGCGGGGGTGGGAAGGTGCCCTGGATGGGGGGGGTGGGGGTGGGGGGGTGGGCAGAGATCTGGGTTCTAAACCCAGTTCTGTCACCAACAAGCAGCATGACCTTGGGCAAATCCTGAACCCTGTGTGGCCTCTGCTCAGTGGCTAGGAGGCTCTAAGATCCCTCCCAGTGCCAAGATTCCAACTCCAGGGAGAGGGCAGGAGGGTCGTGGAGAATCCTCCCAAGGAGGCTTACAAGACGCAGGACCCACTCGCCTTCAGTTCCCAAGGGGAAATTTTACCTGCTTATCGGGCCTCAGCTGCCCAGGGCCTCTGGGCGTGATTGGGCTCAGGTTGAACACAGCGAGGGCATTGTTTTCTCTGTGGGAAGTTTCAGATAAGGAGCGGGGCTCCACGAAGCCAGATCAGGACTCGGGTCCCACCTCACCTTATCTTGAGGCTCCAGCCAGCCCGGTCTCCACCCCCCCACCCCCCCACCCCCCGCCCAGGGGTTCATTACAAGCTCAATATTTCCCTCCCGTGGAAGATCTAGCCCTCCTCTCTGCCCACCCATCCCTTACAAACCAACTCAAGTTCCACCTCTTCCATGAAGCCTTCCCGGATACAACTCTATGTGGCAAATCAGTATCAGTTCTTCATTTCAGTCATAGAACACGTCGCCTGGATCGTATATTGAGGTCCAAATAACTTCTATGTCGCATTTAAATGCAGCTTCAAATATGCAAACCAAGAGATGTCACCAGCACATTGCCTTGCATTGAGTCTCTTGTCATGCGTCACACTGAGTGGTCCCTAGGACTTTTCAATCTGTAGACTTACGATACTCAGTTCTGGAAAAATTTTGTGTATTCTTACGAATTAGGAAGGAAGTTAACCTTCCTATTATGTTCTTTGTTCCTTACTTCCAAAACTTCAATTTGAACATCCTGGATTTGTTTTCTCTCTCTCTCTCTCTTTTTTTTTTTTCTCTCCAAAATTCCCAGAACTGGAGGTCATGAAATACATATTGAAAGGATACTTCAAATCCCTGTACATTGTCAAAGTAGATCCACTCCAAAGCACATCATCATGAATTTTCAGGATACTGACGATAAAGAGAAGGCTCTAAAAACTTTCAGAAAGGGGGCAACATTTAATAAGACGGATCACGGATCAGAATGGCCTCAGACTTCTCATTAATAACACTAGATGGTAGCAGTGCCTTCAAAACTCTGAGGGACGGCGGTTCCCAAGCAACAGTTATATACCCAGTGAAACCGCTAAAACATTAGGGCAAAATAGGCGTGTTTAGATACGCACAGTCTCAAGCGTTCACCCCTTAAGCATCCTTTCTCAGGAAGCTGCTGGAAGGGAGACTCGATCAAAACAGGAGAACGAAGCAAGAAATGAGAAGGAAAGGGGCCCAAGAAATGGGCTTCCACCCAAGAGAGAGTCTGTGGAAGGCACCTCCGGGATGCCCCTGCCCTGCTGGTGGGGGTGGGGGGGGGTGGGCAGCAGATATCAGTCCCCTTACATGGGAGAGGCCAGAAGGCCCTGGGGAAGAGTTTTTCCCAGACGCCGAAATTAATAGGATATCTAACATATCTGAATCTACACAACTTGTAAACCGGGAAGAATTGGGGGATAAAACAGTAACGAGTACATAGAGAGCTCGGCAAAAGCAAATGCAAGGCAATGACGAAATCCAGAGAAAACGAAAAGTTACAGCAGAAGGAAAAATTAATCATGGCTCATCCGTGAATAGTAGTTAACTGTTACCCGAAACTCCGAAAATTACTCTAACCCAGAAGAAGTCACAACTGGGAGGATGAAGGGCCAGAAAGTCTAGGGTGCCAAGGGTGAAGAGACCAGAAGTGGAGGGGTGAAGGGTGAAGGAGACAGGAAGTCTAAGGGGGTGGAAAGTGATGAGATGATGGGTGTGTGTGTGTGTGTGTGTGTGTGTGTGTGTGCGCGTGTGTGTAGGAGACCAGAAGTGGAGGGGGGAAGGGTGAAGAGTGAAGGAGACCGGAAGCGTAAGGGGGTGGAAGGTGAGAGGTGAAGGAGACCGGAAGTAAAGGGGGTGAAAGGTGTACGAAGACAGGAAGTGTCAGGGGGTGAAGAGTGAAAAATGTAGAAGAGCCAAATTGTCACGGGCTGTTCTCAGTTTCAAACACCCAGAGTGGAAAAAGCTAGAAATATAAGCCTGTTCTTTGGTGATAGGGAGGTAAGTAACAAAAGAATCAGCTAGAAGAGTTGAGCGCTCCCACTGTGGAGAGCAGGAAGTAGGGAGGGGGGAAATGCTCTTGTAAGTATTTGCCTTTAAACTGTGACGTTTCGGTACAAACCACAGAAAGGGAGACCCCGAGGAGTCGACTGGATGTGCCGTGTGCGGCGGCCGGGCCTACTCGCCACCCTCGGGAGGGCCCCCAGCGAGCGTGGAGGACGGAACCCCCGCAATCACCGGTCAGTCTCGTCATTCACACCCCACGACTGCTGTGGCTCGGGGAGTGGGGAGCGAGGGGCAGAGGTGGGCCCTGGGAGGCCAAGGTTGGGCTGGGGTGCCGAGGGGCCTTCCGGGGGTCAGGGCAGCACCGGCTGGGCCCGCGCGTTCCGTGCTGTGGGGTCCGGCTCGGGTTTGGAGAGCCCCCAGCGCCCGGTGGCCCCCGGGGCCCAGGGAACCTCAGAGGCTGTCGGTCCCGCGACGGCCGCCAGGTGGCGCCAGAGCCCGCGCCAGCTCGCAGCCTCCGAGCCCGGCCTCCCGGGCGCCCAGGCCAAAGCCGGCGGGTGGGGGGGGGGGGGGGCCGGGTCTCCCGGTGGGCGTCTCCCTCCCCCCCACCCCCACCCCCACCTCGGCATCTCCGGGGGAGATTTTTTCCCACCGGAAAATTTCAAATACCTGCAAAAACAGACCGAACGGTATTACGAAAAGCTGCTTCCGTTTCTCTTACTCCTCCGCCCGTGTCCCCACCACCCTGTTTGTTTCTAAAAGCGAATCTCAGACATCCCATCATTTCATCTGTAAATATCTCAGCTGGCAACTCTAGCAAAAAGGACGCAAAACAGATCATAGTCGCATCATTGCCACCAACGTTGAACAAACGGAAGGCCTGGGTCAGGAATGCGTGGAATGGGGAAGGGGGCAGGCATCTTCAGGATCAGGTAGGGAGCCAGGAGCTCCAGACATGACACGGGGTGGCTTGTTTGGGGAGAGGAAGCCCCCCTCCCCGGTGCTCACCGCGGACTCCTGCAGCGCTGGGTCAGATGGACCATGTGAGGCACAGGCTGGGGGGCCCTGGTCCTGCCCACCCCTCCCCACCCCTGGACACTCTCTTCTGCCACCAGACATTTTCAGTTCAGCTGGACAGTGAGGGGAATGCGAAGGAGAACTAGGAATGCGGATCGCCAGTCCCTTCCGGGGCTTTTCTGTCTCGTCCCATAAATTCTGTGCTTTTCTTTTCTTTTTTTTTCTTTTTTACCTTTATTTATGTTGAGACAGAGAGCCCGCCAGCGGGGGAGGGGCAGAGAGGGAGAAAGAGAACCCCAAGCAGGCTCACGCTGGCTGCCAGCCCAGAGCCCGACGTGGGGCTTGCTTGAACCCACGAATCCTGAGATTATCATGACCTGAGCCGAAATCGAGTCGGACGCTCAGCCAACCGAGCCACCCAGGCGCCCCAATTCAGTGCTATTCTTAAGGCTTAAATCCTGGGCGCCTCTCTCTACTCAGCTGGTCCAATGTGCCTGAAGGACCGCCCAGCCCATCTCTCCTACCCCTCCTGAGTCCCTCCTGGAGCTGATCCTCCCCTGGGTGACTGAAGCTGAGGACCTGGGCCCCTCTGCTCCTCCCTTGTGTCTTTTTACATCTCTGCATTTTATGGCCAGCCACTCCCAGGAGCAGGGGGCGGGGGGAGGGGGGGGTAGGAGGTGTGTGTGTGGGGGTGACAGCAAGCACATGAGGCCCGTTGTCAAGCCTTGAATTTCCCCTGATCTCCAGCAGAACGCTGCACGGAGCTCTAAGGCGGGCCTCGGGGTCACGGACCCAGGCTGAGGCCTAGCTCTGCCCGACAAGCTGGCTGACCTTGAACAGGCTCCTTCACCTTGCCCGGGTGCAGGGCGGAGACAGGGGTACCAATAGTAGTTCTGAAGCTCCAAGGGACAATCTTCAATGCTGAACTCAGTGCACGGCCCTCGGCGACGTTCTCATTAAATCGGCCGCTCCCCGAGCCCCTTCTCCGACTGGCCGCTCGTTCCAGGATCTTTCTGCTCATTCATTCCTCCCTCTCGACAAGCGTGTGTTGAGCACCTACTGTGTGCTAAGCGCTAGGGATGCTGCGGTGAGCAAAACGGAGCTGATGCCTGCCCCCGCCCAGCGCTGGGTTTGAGAAGACACAGTCCAGCAGGGGCCATGCAGGTCGCGAGTGGGCAGTGCGGGTTGGGGGGGGGAGAGGTACGGCCTTCTGGAGGAGCAGGGCTTTCCCAGGTGAGATGTGGTGGCGGGTGGCCCCGAGCTGGGCTCACCTGACCTGTTCAGGCTAACCTGGGGAAGGCCCGGGCTCTCTCCTGACCCCCCCCAGGCCCCACCCCCCCAGGGGAAAGGGTGGCCCTGCTGGTTCCCTGACACCGTGCCCAGCATGGACCCCTCTCTCTCCTTGGTGTGATGCTGCTCTCTTCTCCCAGCTCAGGTGGTGGAAAACGGGGCCCCGGAAGCTTGAGGAAGCTCGTTGCAGCCCAGCCCCCCAGGGAGACACTGAGTCCATCAGAATTCCCCTCTGCCACCCTCGACTGGTCATCGGTGGCCCGTCGGGCCACGGGGCCCCCCTGCAACCGTAAGGACGCAGGGAGAGGTTGGCGAGTGCGGAGGGCCTGGCTCCCCCGGTGCTCCTCCGAGCCCACCAGCAGGACTTTCTCTTCCCCCACCCAAGGGGGCCCACTGCGCTTTTCGTAGATAAGGAAAACCGAGGCACGGGGAGGTGGGTTCGTTTCCTGCGGCTGCCGTCACATGTCACCACACACTTAGCAGTTTAGAAGCACAGAGACGTGTTCTCTCTCCGAGGCCGACCTCAGGATGGCAGGGCCGTGCTCCCGCCGGAGGCTCCAGGGGCGAGGCTCCTCCGTGCCTCTTGTAGCTTCTGGCGGCTGCCGGCTCTCCTTGGCTCGTGGTCACGGTCACTCCAGTCTGCAAGGCCGGCATCTACACGTCCCTCTCAGCTCCACCTTCGTGGCGCCTTCTGCCCTGGGTGTGCATCAGGTCCCCCACCCCCACCCCCACCCCGCCTCTCTCTTCTGAGGACATTTGTGATTACATTTGGGGCCGCCAGATATAACCCGGGACAGGCTCTCCATTGTCAGCATCCTTAATTTAGTCCCAACAGCAAAGGCCCTTTTCCAAATAAGGTAACATTTACAGTTCGCACTCGTTAGGACCTGGTGTCTTTGGGAGCCTCTGTCAGTCCCCGATGGGGAGTCCATAACTTGCTCAATGTCACACAGCGGATTAAGTGGTGAAGCTGATAGCTAAACCCCAGTCTGCCAGCCAGACTGAAAACCCCCTGCTCTTAATACATTCTTATTCCCTTGTGCTCCGGAAACTTCTTTGGTTTCTTCTTTTTCAATGTATATTTGTTTTTGAGAGAGAGAGAGAGAGAGAGAGAGAGAGAGAGTATGCATGCTAGTGGGGGCAGGGCAGAGAGTGAGGGGACAGAGGATCTGAAGCGGGCTCCTTTGCTGACAGCAGCTAGCCCCACGGCAGTGGGGGGAGGGGGGGCTCGAACTCATGACCTCAGGAGCCGTGAGATCGTGACCTGAGCCGAAGTTGGATGCTCAACCGACTGAGCCACCCAGGCGCCCCGTGCTCCAGAAGTTTCTATTCGGAGGCCACCCTCAGAACAATGTGTTCCCTCCTCAGCCCTGGTCGCCGACCGGTCACGTGGGTTGAGGGATACCGTCAAAGCTTGCCTGCCATAAGGCATTTCCTCTCCTGGCCTTTCCCAGCCCAAGTCCGTAACCCTGCTGAGAGCTCGGGGTACTCACAGGGACAACCCGTGGAGCAGTGGAGGCCGTCATCCCGTTCACTCACTCATTCCTTCGCGCCACAGGTATTTGGCATCACCTGTCAGGAGCGCCGGGATCAGGAAACATCCTGGCTGACCCACGGTGGGCAGGGCCGGGGAAACCACAGCGGAGTTTGGGGAGAGCGGAGCCTGAGGACGCTGAAGACCGCGTCTCATCCTTCTCTTGTATCTCCAAAACCAGAACCAGAAAGGGGGAGCCACGTAAAATCAAGCGCTGAATTAATGAAACTCACGTTGATCGTCAGCTGCTGTTACTGTTAGCAAAAGAGATAACCGGTGTGTTATCTCCTGATGGAAGAACACGGCATGGCCTCCCCGTGGTGCAACCAGCAAGATCCGGGCTGGGAGGGGCGCCTGGGGGGCCCAGTCGGGTAAGCATCGAACCTCGGGCTCAGGTCAGGATCTCATGAGCCCCGCGTCGGGCTCTGCGCGGACAGCTCGGAGCCCGGAGCCTGCTTCGGATTCTCTGTCTCCCTCGCTCTCTGCCCCTCCCCCACTCATGCTCTGCCTCTTTCTCTCTCAAAAGTAAACATAAAAAACTGAAAAAAAAAAAAAAAAAAAAAAGAGAGAGAGAGAGAGAGAAAGACCCAGGCTGGGAGACACCCTGCAGGGCAAATGACCCAGTTCCTTCGCAGGTGCATGTGCTCGTGCATGCACACACACAAACACACATACCCACTGAGTCAAGAAACCTACGGGGTAAAAGAAGCCTGACAGACGTACCCAGCGATTTCAGCACGTGAACTTATTTGAATCCTGATTCCGGGGCATCTGGGTGGCTCGGTCGATGAAGCGTCCAGCTTTGGCTCAGGTCATGATCTCACGCTTCATGGGTTCGAGCCCTGTGTCAGGCTCTCTGCTCTCAGCCCAGAACCTGCTCCATATCATCTGTCCCCCTCTCTGCCCCTCCCCTGCTGGCTCTCTCTCTCTCTCTCTCAAAAATGGATAAACTTAAAAAAAAAATACTTTGAATCCTGATCCAAACAAGCAAGATATTTTTAAAATGACATTTGTCAATTAGATATTTAAATACTGAGTATTTGCTGAAATTAAGAAAGTGTTAATTTTTTAGGTGTGATGATGGTATTAAGGTTTTATATTTTAAAAACTTTTATTTTATATTTATATATTCTATTTGTGTAATAAATATTTATATATTTTATGTACTAGGTGCACTTAAATACATTTATATAAAATATTTTAATTTTTATTAAATATTTTATATGTGTCTATATCTTCATGTTTTATATTTTTATATTATTTTCAAATATTTAAAATATTTTGTATTTTTATAATTTTAGTTTTTAAAACTTTTAATGTTTTATAAAATAGATGTTTAAGGTTTTTCATAAAATCTTTATATACTGGGGCACCTGGGTGGCTCAGTCGGTTGAGCGTCCAACTTCAGCTCAGGTCATGATCTCGCAGCTCATGAGTTCAGGCCCTGGGTCAGGCTCTATGCTGACAGCTCAGAGTCCGGAGCCTGCTTCAGATCCTGTGTCTCCCTTTCTCTCTTCACCTCCCCTGCTTGCACTGTCTCTCTCTTTCTTTCTCTCTCTCAAAAATAAAATTAAAATAAGAAAAAAACTTTATATATTAAGTTAAAAACATTTTTAAAATTATTTTTAAATTACATATTAAATTAAAAGACAAACCTTTACTTTTTAGAGCTACACACTGAAACATTTACAGATGAAATAATATGAAGTCAAGGATTTTCTTTAAGAAAATATAAGGAGGGGCTCCTGGCTGGCTCAGCCGGTGAAGCATGCAACTCTTGATCTTGGGTAGTAAGTTCGAGCCCAGGTAGGGTGTCAAGTTTACTTAAAAAGAAAATCCAGGGGCACCTGGGTGGCTCAGTCAGTCAAGCATCTGACTTTGGCTCAGGTCGTGATCCCGCGGTATGTGGGTTCAAGCCCCGAGTTGGGCTCTGGGCTGGAAGCTCGGAGCCTGGAGCCTGCTTCGGATTCTGTCTCCCTCCCTCTGTTTCCCTCTCTCTCTGCCCCTCTGTGTCTCTCGCCCTCTGAAAAAAAAAAAAAAATATATATATATATATATACATATATATATATATATAAACATTAAAAAACACTAAAAAAAAAAGAAAAAAAAATCCAAGGAAGGGGAGTGCTTAGGAGCATAGATGAAACAGAACCAGCAGTGAGTGCAAGCTGAGCGATGGCTCCCGGGGGGGCGGGGTTCATTAAACCAGCCAGTCTACTTGTATGTAGGCTAATTTTTTGATACAAAAAAGTTAAAGGTTTTTTAAAAAGACAAAAGCACAAGGGCATTCAAGGGCTGTTTAAAGAGGTTTCCTGTTCAATTCTTTTTTTTTTTTTTTAATTTAAAAAAATGTGTATTTTTGAGAGAGACACAGTGTGAGTGAGGGAGGGGCAGAGAGAGCCACAGGATCCAAAGCAGGCTCCAGGCCCTGAGCTGTCAGCCCAGAGCCTGACGCGGGAGTAGAACTCACCAGCAGTGACATCATGACCTGAGCCAAAGTCCGACACTTAACTGACTGAGCCACCCAGGTGCCCCTTCTGTTCAATTTTTTTACTGAAACTCCCCGCCCCACCCCACCCCCCTCCTGCCAGCATCCACAGCTGAGCGCGCGGTCATCTTCCCGCGGGGGCCACTAGGGGGCGCGTGTCCGCCCCCACCCCAGCCAGACCTGCTCAGGTAGAGCAGCAGGTAAAATCTGAATCCCAAGGCCAAGCCAGCCAGGTTCCTCTTATTGAGAGGATAGCTCTAGACTGAAAGGGCAGGGAGGGTGGTAAAGCCTCTCGTCGCTATCCTGCCACCAGCACACTCTGCCGCGTCCCTGTCCCTTCTCGGGCACCTTCCCGGTAGGATCCCTACTGTTAGAAGAGCAAGGAACATCCCGATCGAGGCAGGACGCCTGTGTGGGCCAGACGGACTCCAGTGGGAGGAGCCAGGTGCCCTCCACAGGTGCTTTCGAAGTTAGAAGTGGGGGCTTCCACAGATTCGCCAGAAGTCTCCTAAAATGCTAGAGAGTCCAGGCTCGGGAAGGAAGGTTGTGACACCCCTGGAGCTGAGAGCCCCCCCTCCCCGCCCCCGCTTGTGGCCACACCCACAAGTCTCCTGCGCCTTCTGGAACAAGATGATGAGAAATGAAACAGAAAGCATCTGTCTCGAGGCTTAAAAGCAGTCATTTCAGCAATCTCAGCAGGTGGGGGAGACAGAACAGGGGGGCTCTGTGCCCACCAGGAGAGAACACGGGGGACACAGGACACCCCCAGCTTGCCGGGCACGATGCTGAAGGCCTGTGCTGCGGGACTGGCAATGTACCAAAAGCAGGCCACGGCTCAAAGCGGAAGCCCATCCTTCCCTGGATCAGGGTGGTTTGCCTACATTGTATCTGGCTGCCAGTAAAAAACTGAAACCTAAAACCCACAGCCTCTTTTTCAAATCCAATGTCCAGAATTCAATAAAAACTACCAGGTGTGTGCTCCAAACAAATGAGCAAAACATCGGAATGAACACCTGACCAAAGAAGATAGACAGATGGCAAATGAGCCCACGGAAAGGTGCTCACCATCAGTAGTCCCTAAGAAACATAAACGCACATTAAAACGAGATACCACTACACGCCCACGGAAATGGCTACAATAAAAACACTGACTGTATCAAGTGTTGGTGAAGAGGGGGAACCACGAAAACTCACCCTGCTCAATAATAACCACTTGGGAACACGGTTGGTAGTTGATTTAAAAATGAGACATGTGTCCCAGCCATTCCTCATTTAGGTATTTGCCCAAGAGAAATAAAAACATGTGTCTTTGAAGAGACTCAACACAAGAATGTCCAGAGCAGTTTTTTTTTAAAAATAGCCCCAGGGCGGGCGCCTGGGTGGCTCAGTTGGTTAAGCCTCCGACTTGGGCTCAGGTCATGATCTCATGGTCTGTGGGTTCCATCCGGCATCGGGCTCTGTGCTGATGGCTCAGAGCCTGGAGCCTGCTTCATGTTCTGTGTCTCCCTCTCTCGCTGCCCCTCCCACACTCATGCTGTCTCTCTCTGTCTCTCAAAAATAAATAAACGTTAAAAAAAAAAAAATAGCCCCGGGGCACCTGGGTGGCTCAGTTGGTTAACTGTCTGACTCTTGGTTTCAGCTCAGGTCATGATCTCACAGTTTTGTGGGTTCGAGCCTTGCATCGGGCTCTGTGCTGATGGTGTGGAATCTGCTTGGGATTCTCTCTCTCCCTCTCTCTCTGTCACTCTCCTACTCACGCTGTCTCTGTCTCTCAAAATAAATAAACTTAAAAAGAAAATAGCCCCAAACTGGAAACAACTCAAATGTTCACCAACAAGTGTATTTCCTGGAATAAAAAGGAACAAGCTATTGATTCATACAACTACACAAATGAATCTCAAAATAACTGTGCTGAGTGATAGAAGCCAGACCAAAAAAGAGCACATAGCATATGATCTGATTTATATAAAATTGTAGAAAATGAAAACTGAGCTGTAATGATAGTGGTTGCCTGGGGATGGGGGGAAGGAGATAGGGAGGGATGTATCCCCTAAGGGACACAAGGAAATTTGGGGAAGTTTATGAGTCAGGGTCCTCCAGAAAAACAGAACCAACATATTATGTTCACACGTGAATATATATTCACATACAGTAAAACCTTGGTTTGCGAGCATAATTCGTTCCAGAAACATGCTTGTAATCAAAGCACTTGTATACCAAAGCAAATTTCCCCATAAGAAATAATGGAAACTCAGATGATTCGTTCCACAACCCAAAATATTCATATAAGAATGATTACAGTACTATAACATAATACAAAAGAATAAAGAAAATACAAAATATAAAGAACAACAGACAACCTGCACTTCCCTTTGAAAGCCTTCGTGGCTGGTATGAGGGAAAGAGAGGAGGGCTATTGTGTAGGACGACTTTCACTATCACGAAAGGAATCACCGCTCTCTATTGGCTCAATGGAACCTTTTTCTTCTCTTGCAACCTTATCCAATGGCCCCTGCTTTTGCCTTTTTTTGAGGATTTTGCAGAACCGTGACATCGCATTGGCGATCACCCACAATCCCGCAGCCGGAGAGAGAGAAGAACCATTGGCTCAGTGGTAATCGTGTGACATCTGGCATCACGTAGTACTCGGATTGCAAGGCATCTCTTGTTTTTCAAGTTAAGATTGATTAGAAATGTTTGCTCATCTTGGGGAACACTCGCAGAACGAGTTGGTCGAAATCCAAGGTTTTACTGTATTTTGTGTTCACCACGGGAGGTGATAACCGCTACCGGGAGGAACGGCCCTGAAAGACAGTGGTGAAGGGAAAGCCTCCCAGTAGACACATTTTGGCCAATCTGGTTGTGTGCTTCGGAGGAAAGGTGGTTTGGGGTCACGGTCTACACTGACTGATGAGTCATGGGTCATAGATTCGCTGGCTGGTCAGGAACCCTGGATGGTCGAGATCGGAAGGCTTGTGAGCAGGAAGTCTGGGAACGAGTTACATGGAGATGGAAGTCCCTGGATGAGCATCATGTGACGCTACAAGGTATGGAAGTTCCCGGCTGGGGCCCCCACTGCAGAGCACCCCAGCAGGGGTGCTTGCTAATCACGCTAATGAAGGGATCGATCTTTCCTGCGAATGTCGGTCAGCCCGTTTCCCCTCTCACCGCAGTGCATCCTCAGTAAGTACCCTTCGCTAGGACCCACACGGGTATCATCTCCATTGAGGTCTCAAACTGCTAAATACTAGCAAAGACCAACCCCGAATCCCCGAGGTTGCACCTTCCGGAAGCTGGGGGACCAGGCCGGTAACTTGTACTGCTTCTTCATGGAGAAATCTGCTCTCTTAGGAGCGGGGTCCTGTTCCGGGTCCAGACTTGCTTTTCTTTACTGGCAGCGTGCCAGCACCACCACTTGGAGATTTTCAGAGTGCCCTGCTCATTGTCATGGTAACCCACACAACATCATCTCCAGCCAAGAAACTCATTATACGGCAAAAGGCATGTGGCACTGAGTTCATGCCCGTGGAATTCACTGGCCTGTGCACGGCTCCCGAGATACTCAGTGGCACTTGTGTGGATGGACTGAGGAAATGGCCTGCTGAGGGCTCAGCTGGGGCACCAGCGGGAGTATGTGGGATCTCTCCGGGAGACACCACGTGTATTCGGTGCCGGTTCCCCCACGGCCCGAATACGCAGGTTCTGTACTTTGACAGGCTGCCCCTGGAGTCTCGAACTCGTCTGGAGCGTAGCCCGGGGAGGAAATGTTGGAGATCTGAAGAGAAGATGTGACATAGTCACTTAGGTGTTTTAGATGTGCGCAAGGACCAGGGTGAAGGCCGAAGGGGCCCCCGTCGCTTTTTCACCAACCAGTTACAGAATGTTCGCTGGAGAACATTCCCGGGAGAGCACAGTCTTGATCCCGTTAAACCGGAAGGTCAGGTTGGTGACTTGTGGGCTTCTTGACCGAGCCCGCATCGAATGGGGTTCGCTGTACTGGCCGGGATAAGAAGGACTGTACCTGAGCCAGAGGACTCGCCAGAGCGCGACAGGGTCTCCCCGTCCAGAAACCGGCCAATAGGAAACCGCGGTGACTCAGGGAGGACAGGACAGCTAAGAATTTGGATTCCGTGGGAATGAAGATTTGCACCACCCTGAGAAGTGAAACCCAGAGGGCCGCAGTGCTGCCGAGAGGTAGGGAAGTCGGTGCAGGCAGCGAGAGGAGGGAGCCAAGAGTGCCACCCCAGGGCTGGAAGCAGCAGCAAGTGGGCTCTTTCCCCCCCCTTTCCCTGCTGCCTTCCGTGAAGAACAATGTTGGCCACTAACGCCGTCGTTTGGATTCGCATTGCAAGTATGACACAGCTGACACTACCCACTGCAGTCGATGCCTGATGGGACTTGGTGTTTCCCCAGGGTGGGGGCCACAGGATCCAGTCGTCGAAATAAAGGACAAGGACTCTCTCTGCCCCTCCGGATTCATTTTCCATCCTTTTCTCGCCTGCTGGGTGTCCAGGAGGCTGACCGCTATAGAATCCACTCTCCAGACCCTCTCATCTTCTGGCCTCCAGTTGGATTTGACCAATGGAGGCATGAGCAGGAGATCATAGGTTTGGAGGAAACATAGATCAGGGGATTTGTCACGGTTTTGACAGTGCTCGCTTGGCCCTGAAGCCCCGGGGCGGGCAGACCCTCTTCCACAGCCCTGACCCCCACATGGTAATGGGAGCATCATCCCTTCTTTGTCCCCTTGGTCCCCCTTTGGTGCTTGTATCTGGGTGTCTTATTATCATTATTTTCCCTTAGCCCTGCCCGTGTCTCATAAAGAGGCCCTTCATTAACTTTCTTCAATTAAACCTTCTTTCTGTGCCGTATACTTCCTGCTGGTGGCCTCACTGATCCTGGGACCTTTAAGTAATTCACCTTCACTGAAGCATAAAGTTCGTGGTGGGAGGAAATGGTGAGAAATGAAGTTGTACAGGGAGGGTGGTCAATTATGAGAAGCTTTGTGCACTGGGATCCTGTAAGCTTCACGAGGCATTGAGCAAACTATCTAACCTCTTTGTGCCTCTGTTTCACTGCCTGTAAAATAAGGACGATGACAGGATGTATCTTTCGGATGACCATGAAACATTGAAAAGAGTGCCTGGCACAGAAAGTGATCAACAGCATCAGGGACAGTGATGCACTGCAAGGTTTTAAGCAAGGAAGTGACCGGGTCAGATGTGGTGATCCAAAAAACTGTTCTGGGGGAAATGTGGAGAAGACATGGGGTTTGTAAGTGACCAGGTGGAGTGGAGCAAGACTGGAGGCAAGAACACCAGTAACGAGACTACTGCAATGGTCTTAGCAAAATACATACATACATACATACATACATAATAAAATTGAGAAGATGTACCATCCAAAAAAGAGACCAAGAAAGAAGAAGATACAGAATACAAGAAATGGGACTTCTGGCACAATATCCGGGACCTTTAGGTAGTTCAGTTTTGCGAAAGCATAACGTGCAAGGTGAGGGTGATGGTAGAGATGTACCCCCTCCCGCTCCAGACCGACAGCGACTGAGTTCAGGAGAGAATCCTCCTAGCTTGCTGTCACTCTCTCCAGCACCCCTGAAGTCTTCATTCTTGATACCTTGGATGTCCACATAGAGGAAACTTCCAGCACCCTGGCCTCCGTTTCTTACGCTTCTCCTCCTCCGGTGACTCTGTCCTCTATCCCCTGCCTCAGCCACTCATTTTCATAGTCTTACCCTAGGCCTCATTGTTACCAATAACTGCAGCCTTCCCGTGCCTCAGTCACCATCCATATCTTCTTCTCTGCTCACTCCTCCAAAGTCTTCTCCCCCGTCCTCAACATCAGCCGATGAGCGTGCCCCCTACGTCACCGAGGAAATAGCAGCAGTGAGCAGAGAGCTCCCGTAGGCCCCCGCAACTGCCTGGCCCCCGCAAGTACCAGCCTCTGGGCCTCTATGCTCCTTCTCCCCTTCCGTTCTCTGCCGGCTCGTCCCAGAGACCCCGATTTAATGTGCTGAGCGCGGCCTCGGTCTGGGGACCTTGAAATGCTCCCCGGGTGATTTTAACGTACATCCCACGTTGAAAACTGCCACTGAGGATGAATGGCCCGTGCTCTCCCCCTTGAGCTGCTCGAGGAGATTGCTCCAGGAGTCTTTCTCTCCCTCCGAGCATCGTTGGTTCCCCCCCCTCTGCTTGCTCTTTCCTCCCAGCTACAAACATGCTGCTGATTCCTCCAATTTAGGGAAAAACTTCTCCACCCCACTTCTTCCTCCAATTACTGCCCCACTTTTCTACTCCCCTTCGCGACGCATTTCTCTAAAGGGTTGTCTGTATTTGTGTCTGTAATTCCTTTTCTCCCGTTGGCTCTCCAGGCTTTGCCCTGCGGGCCCACCAAAGCTCTTGTCGTCAAGTTCGCCAATGGCTGCTTCACTGCTGTAGCCTATGGCCGATTCCCAGGCTTCCACTTGAGGGGTCATCCACGATATCCGACCCAACCGATCACTCCTTTCGCCCTAGAATGCTTCCTCGACTTGGCTTCCAGGACACCACATGCTTCCTGCTTTCCTCCTGATTCGTGATGAATGCATCTCAGCATCCTTCCGGCTCGCCCCTCACGGGGGTTGCTCGGCATGGCAGCCACATGGTCCATCCTGTCTGTCCTTGCTCAAATCCTCCAGCGGTTTCCCATCTCATTCAGAGTAGGACACAAAGTCCTCAAAATAGCCCACAAGGCCCTGCATGCCTCACCCTCCCCCATACACGCAGATGCCAGGACCTCCGGGACCTCGGCACCCTCCAGCTACATTGCAGCCTCCTCTAACACACCAGACCCGTAAATCCAGGGACTGTTCACTTGGTGTCCCCCTCCCTTCAAGGCAAACTTCTCATCTCCCTTCTCTGCTGTTTTTTTTTTTTTTAATTAACCTTTTTTTTTTTAAGTAAGCCGTACGCCCAATGTGGGGCTCGAACTCACAACCCCAAGGTCAAGAGTCGCATGCTCTCCCAAGTGAGTCAGCCAGGCGCCCCTGAACTTTTTATTTCGGGATAATTGTACATTCACATGAAGTTGTAAGCAATAAGGCAGAGAGGCCCCGTGTATTCCTCCTCCGGTTTTCCCCGATGGTAACATCTTGCACGACAGGTACAATGTGACCACGAGGCTATCACTGTGGTAGGGTTGTATTCATTGCCGGTGGCTACTGTAACAATTATCACCAACTGGGTGACTTAAAACAATAGCGATTTGTTCTCCCACAGTTCCGGAGGCCAGAACTTCTAAATCGAGGTTTAGGCAGCGCCCTACTCCCTCCAGAGGCTCTAGGGGAGAATCCGTCCCTTGCTTTGTCCAGCTTCTGGTGGCCGCTCTGCCCCATCTCTCTCTCTCTCCAGCTTCACATCACTTTCTCCTGTGTGTGCGTGCAGTCTCCTGCCTCCCTCTTATAAGGTCACTTGTGATGACGTTTAGAGCTCACAGGATAATCCTGGATAATCTCCCCATCTCAAGATCCTTAATCTAATTACCTCCGCAAAGGTCTTTTCTCCTAATAAGGTAACACTGACAAGTTCTGAGCGTTAGGGTATGGACATGTCTGGGAGCTGCCATCAGCCTAGCCCGACCATGCAGATGTGGAACATTCCTGGCATCTCAGAACTCCTCAAATTGCCTTTTGAGTGTTGAATTTTGTCAAATGCTTTTTCTTTCCTTTTTTTTTTTCATTTTTCAAAAATGTTTATTTATGTATTTTGAGAGAGAGAGAGAGAGAGAGAGAGAGCCAGCGTGTGCATGAGCAGGGGAGGAGCAGAGAGAGAGAGAGAGAAAATCCCAAGCAAGCTCCCCATGTCAGCACAGATCCCAACTCGGGGCTCGATCTCGTGAACCGTGAGATCATGACTTGAGCCAAAATCCAGAGTCAGACACTTAACCAACTGAACCACCCAGGCGCCCCATTAAAAGCTTTTTCTGCATCAATTGATGTGATTATGTGATTTTTTTTTTCTTCTTTAGCTTGTTAATAGGGTAGATTACATTGATTGATCTCTGAATATTGAACCAGCCCCAGAGGCCTGGGATGAACATCCCACGTGCTTTTCTTCCCTGTGGTCCATTTCTCCCATTTGAAGGTAAACTCTAAATGGGGACAAACCTTCTGGTTCCTTCTGTTCATTGCGGTCTTCCGGTACCTGAACACTGCCAGGCAAGGGGTAAGCACTCAGTACCTGTTCGGTGAGTGAATAAAAGAACAGTAGCGAGGTGAAGGGAATTCCCCAGATTATATTCAAAGGAGATCCCAAGATAACAGCTGCAGGCAGCCGGCCCAGACCCAAATAGGTCAGAAGGCTCCAGAAGAGCCTGTTGAATCTGATGCCCTGAGAGGGCATTTAGATAGTCAGCAGAGACTTGGGCTGGGTTTATAAGTACACAGAAAGCTAAGGAAACAAACAAACAAGAATTCTTTTTTAAAGAGATCGTTATTACTGTCGTATATCCATACCATGGAATACTATTCCCAACAGCAGTAAGCCATCAGGCCACAAGAAGAAGATATGAATGGGGGAACCTTAAGTGCATATTACTCTGTGAAAGAAGCCAGTCTGAAAAGGCTACATACTGTACGCTTCTACCTATGTGGCATTCTGGAAAAGACAAAACTGTGGCGATCAGGGGTCGTGGGGAGGGAGAGAGGGAAGACAGCACCCCGAGGATTCTCGGGGCAGTGAAATTATTCTGTCCGACAGCATAATGGTAGATACGTGTCGTTACACATTTGTCCAAATCCATAGAATGTACGACACTGAAAGCGAGCCCTAACGTAGGCAGTGGACTTGGGTGATAATGACGTGTCAGTGTAGGTTTGTTGACTGTAACAAATGTACCGCTCTGGTAGGGGGGTGGATTGGGGGGAGGAGACAGGGGTATAGGGGAGTTCTCTGTACTTTCCACTCAATTTTACTGTGAAACTAAAATTACTCTAAGAAATAGTCTGGTTTTTTTTCATTAAAATTCTTTTTTAATGTTTATTTATTTTTGAGAGAGAGAGACAGAGTGAGTGGAGGAGGGGCAGAGAGAGAGAGAGACGCAGAATCCAAAGCAGCCTCCAGGCTCTGAGATACTCGCACAGAGCCTGATGCGGGGCTTGAACTCACGAACCGTGAGATCGTGACCTGAGCCGAAGTCAGACGCCTAACCGACTGAGCCACCCAGACGCCCTAGGAGGACTCTTTAAGAAAAGAAAAACACTGGGGTGGCTGGGTGACTCAGTCGGTTGGGCACCCGACTTCGGCTCCAGTCATGATCTCACGGTTTGTGGGTTCAAGCCCACATTAGTCTCCTTGCTGACAGCTCGAGCCTGGAGCCTGCTTTAGATTCTGTGTCTCCCTCTCTCTCTGTCCCTCCCCCACTTGTGCTCTGTCTCTCAAAAATAAATAAAAATATTAAAAAAAAAAAAAGAAGAAGAAAAGAAAAGAAAAAAGGAAAGAAAAGCACCAAATCAGAAATAAATCTGAGTCAATCTTAGAGCCATTTCTGCACTCTTTGCACCTTCCCTGTCCTGAGCTGAGGGTATGGGGGACACTGAAAGGGGGAGGTGAAAACCTGTGTCCTGAAAACCTGCGAGGAGAGCCTGGGAGCTCGAGGACATGCAATCGTCCTTGCTGGCACCTACCGGCCCCGGGACACAGCCCAGACTTCCCGGGCAAGCTTGTTCCTTTGCGGCCTTGTCTTTCAGCTCACCCGGGCTCCGGGTCAGTCCACGGGCATGCCTTGCACACTCACCCTGCCAGGCTGGGGCTCCGGCTACTCCTTGCCTGGCGGGCCCTCTTCTCCCTTGCTGTTCACAGGTAAACGACTGGATGGCCCGGCCAAACTCCACCCCCTGGCTGCCTGCTCCGTGAAATGTCCACAAACCCTCCGGTTTCTGCCCTGCTTCCCCAGAGCCGCCTGCAGGGGCAGGAAGAAGCCCGAAAGACATGCGTTCGAATCCCAGCTCAGACATGTCTCTTGACCTCCCTGAGCTCCGTGTTATATCATGTGTAAATCTGAATAATTGTTTCCTTCTTGCAGGGCTGCTGGAAACTCAAACACCCTATGTAGTTTTTTTTTTTAATTTTTTTTTTTAACGTTTATTTATTTTTGGGACAGAGAGAGACAGAGCATGAACGAGGGAGGGGCAGAGAGAGAGGGAGACACAGAATCGGAAGCAGGCTCCAGGCTCTGAGCCATCAGCCCAGAGCCCGACGCGGGGCTCGAACCTGCGGACCGCGAGATCGTGACCTGAGCCGAAGTCGGACGCTCAACCGACTGAGCCACCCAGGGGCCCCACCCTATGTAGTTTTAAGAGGGAGGGGTGCCAGCGGGGGAGAGAGGCAGAGGGAGAGGGAAAGAGAATCTTAAGCAGGTTCCACGCTGCTTGGCGTGCAGCCCATCCCACAGCCCTGGGGTCATGACCTGAGCCCACATTGAGAGTCCGATGCTCAACGGACTGAGCCACCCAGGCACCCCTATTTTTTTTTAATTTTTAAAAATGATTTTATTTTTGAGACAGAGAGAGACAGAGCATGAGCAGGGGAGGGGCAGAGAGAGAGGGAGACACAGAATCCTGGACTCAGGCTCCAGGCTCTGAGCTGTCAGCACAGAGCCCGTCGCGGGGCTCAAACCCACGAACCGTGAGATCATGACCTGAGCCGAAGTCGGGCGCCCAACCGACTGAGCCACCCAGGCGTCCCCAGGCACCCCTATTTTTATTCTTATTTATCTATTTGTAATTGAGGTATAACCGACAATAACATTATCTTAGTTTCATTGTACAATGTAATGATTGGATAAGGATCGCCATGATGAGTGTAGTTAACGCTGATCACCTCACATCCTTACAAACCTTGTCTTTCTTGAGATGAGACTTTTAAGATCTACTCTCTTAATAAGTTTCAAATATGCAATACAGTATTTTTAACTATGGTCCATCCCCGGAACTCTTGTCATCTGGAAAAACAGAGACTCAGTCCCCATGAAATACTAACTCCCCAGCCCCCCGTCCCCCCCCTCCCCCCCCCCATCTCCATTCTTCTTTCTGTCCCCTCCAGCGTTGGGAGTGGCCCCTGTGATTGCACTTATGCCTCGCATCTGGCTTAGCGAATTGTTCACCTGGATTAATCCCCTCTTTCATCCCTGTCCCGCAGAGCCTCACACAGTGCTGGGCACGCCCAAGGACAAGCTCGAGGCAGAAATGCAAAACGAGTAACAGAAATGAACAGATAAAGAGTCCCACACTGGCTCATGATCCAAGGCACACAGATTTGTGGCCTGATTTCACACAGTGGGTGCTCAAGTCTAATTTGAAAGTACGAATGATGATAGAGGTGATTTTTGTAAACTTTCACTTCCGAATTCCAGAGCCGCAAAAACACACAGTGGAGAGTAAGTCTTCCTCTACCCATCCCGCCCCCCCACCTCCTCACCAGGGACCAGTTCCTTTTGTACCCTTTCCAGAGGACTGTGTGTGTGTGTGTGTGTGCACGCGCACGCACACACACACACACACACACACACAGCTTGCTTTACACACTGTTCTGCACGTCTCAATTTTTTTCACTCACCTTATCTCTGAGATCCTGCTCTATCGGTATATGGAGTGCTTCCCCATTGTTTGATAGCATTCACGGAATGATGTATTTATCTTGTCACCTGTTTATCCTGTCTCTTATCGCCTGTTTACACCTGTCACACAATTTATTTAATCTGTCGCCTATTGGCGAGCATTTAGGTAGTTCCAAATTCTTCCTATACAGGCAATGCCGCAGGGACGGCCGGGCCTCACAAATGGCTGGCTTTCACCCCTTACCTCTAGCGCTGTCTAACCCAGCCTCTGGCTCAGTCTCCCCCCCCCCCGCCTCCCAGGTCCCCAGTGTCAGCCCCTTCTGCAGCCATAGACCTGTCGGCCTGAAGCCTCCTCCAAACATTTGCTGGACCTTCCTCTGCACCAGGCCTGGGTTGGGCCAACGAGTACCAGTCCCACCCTCCTGGAGCTCACCGTCCAGAAGGAGGGATGGACAAGGGCCCAGTGACTTAAGAACAAGGTGCTAAGCACTGGGATAGAGACATACCCTGCCCACCTGGGAAGTCAGAAAGAAGGGCCATGGGCTTGACTTTTGATGACTTTATCCCCCACGGACAGACTGTGAGTGGGAGGAGGAAAGGGGGAGGTGCAGGGGTGGGTACAGGGCCAGAAGAGGCGGGACCATCCACCTGGCTCCTCTGCCTGTCCCCTCTGGCCAGGCCTAGGCCAGTGCTCTGCCTGCCTGCCTGATGCTTCCCCTATTTGTGTCCTGGTTGCCTGCCCTCCCTCTGGGGGCCTCCTCTGGTGACCCCCCCCCCCAACACACATACCCTCATGTCAGGACCTGGTCACCTTGCCTGACCTTCAGAATGAACTACCTACCCCATCAGAAGGGCTGCTTCTTCTTCTTCTTCTTCTTCTTCTTCTTCTTCTCCTTCTTCAGTTTATTTATTTTGAGAGAGAGCAAGAGAGAATAGGGGAGGGGCAGGGAGAGAGGGAGGAAGACAGAGAGAGAGAGAGAAAGAGAATCGCAAGCAGGCTCCATGCCATCAGCACAGAGCCCGATGTGGAGCTCGAACCCACAAACGGTGAGATCATGACCGGAGCCGAGATCAAGAGTCGGATGCTCAACCGATTGAGCCGTCCAGGACCCCTCAGAAGGGTTTATTCTGCCAAGTTAGTAGCTGGTGTTGGTGGGAGAGGAGAGAGCTGGAGGGCAGGCGGATGTGTACTGCCTCTAAATAGACTCCTGTCTGCCCAAGGGGGTGAAGTCTGGGTCATGGGAAGTCTTTCAGGCCCCCTCAGATCCCACTATCCAGACAGCTTTCCATCCCTCCCAACCCCAAGTCATTGGGCAAATCCTCCCCACCTCAAACTATCCCCTCCTCTCCTTTCCCTGCATTTCCAAGCGTCCCTTGTTAAGAGATAAATGTTCCTAGGAAGGACAGCATGGAGTTGTCAGCAGGAATACGTTTGACCGAGAGCATTAAGTAAGCAAATTTGGGTAAGAAGGCCACCGTGGGTCCTTTAGCAGCCAAAGATCTGAGGTGCTCTGGGGAAGGGTCTTGAAAATAGAGTCACAGGGGCTGGGGAGGATCAAGCATGGCTTTCCAGGGCTGAGCTGGAGTATGTTTCTGTCCAGTTTAGTATCGACATGGTTTGTTTATTTTTTTAAATGTTCATTTGTTTATCTAGAGAGAGAACGCTAGCAGGAAAGGGGCAGAGAGAGAGAGGGAGACAAGAGAATCCCAAGTCTGGGCTGTCAGCGTGGAGCCCAATGCACGGCTCATTCCCATGAACCCATGAACCCAGAGATCATGACCTGAGCCGAAATCGAGAATTGGACGCTTAACAAATTGAGCCACCAGGCACCCTTAATGGCAACACGTTTTAAAGGGGGTGTAAAAGCAACATTATTCACAGTAGTCAAAAGTGGAAGCAACCGAATTATCCATGGGCAGATGAATGGATACACAAAATGTGGTTGATACACATGTACGGTGTATATATTGTGTATATATCCACACAGCAGAGTCTCATTCAGCCGGAAAAGGAAGGAAATTTTGACACCTTGAGGGGTCAACCTTGAGGACGTTATGCCCAGTGAAATAAGCCAGGCACAAAAGAGCAAATACCGTATGAAGGTTTTTATACGATGGGCCTTGAGCCATCAGATTCCTAGAAAGAGAACGCAGAACGGCGGGTGCCCAAGGGCCGGGATAGAGAATGGAGAGTCATTGCTTAATGCGTAGAGTTTCAGTTTTCTAAGTGAAAAAGTTCAGAGATCGTCTGCACAGCAAAGTGAAAACACTTTACAGCTTTGAACGATATACTTCAAAGCGGTTAAGATGGCAAATTTTGTGTTTTAACATAATTGGGAAAAAAGTTTTAAGTAAAAAAGGAAAACATAACAACAGCAACAACAACAACAACAACAACAACAAAAGTGGAGGTGGAAAAGCCTCCAAGCCCGCTCCTCTCCGGGGCAGTGCAGGCCCCTGCAGCCCTGGGGGCCCCGGATCCCCAAATGCCCACAGTGTGAGAGGAGTGGCCCCGATGGGGCCAGGCTAGGCATCCGGGGAAGAGGCGAGACTCTGAGGGGACAGGTCTCCACCTCCACCTGGGCCTCAATCACAGCTCTTCCTGGTAGGCGGGTGGGCAGGACCCTGACCCCAAAAGTCCCTACCTGCTGGCTCCGCCACGCAGAGGCTCCCACTGCCTCGGACCTTGGCTCAGGCTCTCTGAGGCTCATCCCTCTCAGTAGGGAAGAGTTGAGCCCCTACCGTAGTAGGCCAGGCACTGTGCTAGCTGCCACTGGTGGTTCGAGGACGACTCCTGGGAGACCCCACGGGGTGACGAGAGTCCGCTCATCTGAGTGGATGTGGGGCGAGGGCTTGTGCATAAAGGTAGGCGGAGGTGTCATCAGTCAGTGTCTGGCCCTGAACCTTGAGTGGAACCGAACCACCACTCCCCACTCGCCGCGCCCCCACCCCCCCCCCCTTCCAGGGGGGGGTTTGTGTGTGTGCAAATGTGTCTGTGAGCCTGTGTGACCCAGAGCAGGTAATGTCTGCCGTCACTTAAGCTGCTGACCGTCTGTGTCAATCCGCGGGCGCGTAGGTGCATCTACAGACCTAAGGCTCCTCTGCACAGGCTGAGAATCACAATGAACTTGGCCGGGGCGCGAGCGTGGCGATCGCACGTTCGCCTGGATGGGGCGACGCTGCCTGCTCTGATCCCTAACTCATTATTAAGCTCCTCGCTCTTTGCAGACGCTCCCTGCGCCTCCCCCGCTCCGGGCTGCAGCGGCGCAGGCGCCGGGCCGAGCCGAGCGCCGAGCGGGGAGCGGGCGGCTGTGCTCCGGGCCGGGGTCCCGGGGGAGCAGGTGAGCGACCCGCGCCGCGCGGCCCCCAGGCCCTTGCGGAGACGCCGCCCGGCCGCGCTGCGCCGGCGCCCCCGCCTTCCCTGCCTGGCAGCACCCGTCCTGCCTCTGTTGGCATCATCCCTCCTCCCCCCTGCCTGGCATCCCTCCTCCCCCCTGCCTGGTATCTCCTCTGCTCCCGCCTGCCTGGCATCCCTCCTCCTCCCTGCCTGGCATCCTCCTCCCCCCTGCCTGGCGCCTCCCCCTCCCCCCCCCCCCCCCCCCCCCCCCCCCCCCCCGGCCTCTCCCCATTCTCCTCCCTGCCTGGCATCTCTCTGGTCTCCCCCCCTGCCTGGCATCTTCCTTCTTATCCCTGCCTGGCACCTTCCCCTTACCTGGCGGCTTCCCCTTACCTGGCACTCCCCCTCCCTGCCTGGCATCGTCATCCCCTCCTCCTTTCCTGATCTCTCCCCCCACCCCTGACTCTCTTCCTCCCCCTGCCTGGCACCTCCCCCACCCCGAGTCGGGTATCTGTCTCTTCCTCCTCCCCCCTTCCTTGCACCTCTCCCATGGCTCCCATCTTACCTCCTCTCTAATACTCCCGCCCCCCCGCCCCGCCTGGCATCTTTCCCTCCTTCTGTACCTGGTTCCTTCCCATCCTCCCTCCACCTGCATGCCCCCTCCTTCTCTTTGCCTGGCACTCTCCTGCCTGGTACCTTCCTCTCCTCCCTCATGTCTGGCACCTACTCCTCCCCCTCGCCTGTCACCTCCTCCCTGCCGAGCATGTTGCCATCCTGCTCCTGCCTGGCACCCTCTCCCTCCTACCCACTCCCCTGCCTGGCACCTTCCCTCCTTCCCCTCTGCCTGGCACCTCCCC